>NC_090929.1:1655643981-1655943981 GCF_040938575.1 Ambystoma mexicanum
CTTCATGGCAATCATGATCTTTTAAACATATGCCTAACCAGTGCGCCTAAGCTAACCTCTGCTCGACACCTTACTTACCCGCACTGGGTCGCTCCATCATGTTATTGCCCCCATTGCCAACCACTCTGCCCTCTTCACGGCAATCATGATCTTTTAAACATATGCCTTACCAGTGCGCCTTAGCTTACCTCTGCTCGACACCTCACTTACCCACACTGGGTCGCTCCATCATGTTATTGGCCCCCTTGCCAACCACTCTGCCCTCTTCACGGAAATCATGATCTTTTAAACGTATGCCTAACCAGTGCGCCTTAGCTTACGTCTGCTCAACACCTCACTTACCCGCACTGGGTCATTCCATCATGTTATTGGCCCCCTTGCCAACCAATCTGCCCTCTTCACGGCAATCATGATCTTTTAAACATATGCCTAACCAGTGCGCCTTAGCTTACATCTGCTAGACACCTCACTTACCGGCACTGGGTCGCTCCATCATGTTATTGGCCCCCTTGCCAACCAATCTGCCCTCTTCACGGCAATCATGATCTTTTAAACATATGCCTAACCAGTAGCTTACCTCTGCTCGACACCTTACTTACCCGCACTGGGTCACTCCATCATGTTATTGGCCCCCTTGCCAACCACTCTGCCCTCTTCACGGAAATCATGATCTTTTAAACGTATGCCTAACCAGTGCGCCTTAGCTTACGTCTGCTCAACACCTTACTTACCCGCACTGGGTCGCTCCATCATGTTATTGCCCCCATTACCAACCACTCTGCCCTCTTCACGGCAATCATGATCTTTTAAACATATGCCTTACCAGTGCGCCTTAGCTTACCTCTGCTCGACACCTCACTTACCCGCACTGGGTCGCTCCATCATGTTATTGGCCCCCTTGCCAACCACTCTGCCCTCTTCACGGAAATCATGATCTTTTAAACGTATGCCTAACCAGTGCGCCTTAGCTTCCGTCTGCTCGACACCTTACTTACCCGCACTGGGTCGCTCCATAATGTTATAGCCCCCTTGCCAACCACTCTGCCCTCTTCACGGCAATCATGATCTTTTAAACATATGCCTAACCAGTGCGCCTTAGCTTACCTCTGCTTGACACCTCACTTAGCCGCACTGGGTCGCTCCATCATGTTATTGGCCCCCTTGCCAACAACTCTGCCTTCTTCACGGAAATCATGATCTTTTAAACGTATGCCTAACCAGTGCGCCTTAGCTTACCTCTGCTCAACACCTCACTTACCCGCACTGGGTCGCTCCATCCTGTTATTGGCCCCCTTGCCAACTACTCTACCCTCTTCACAGCAATCATGATCTTTGAAACATATGCCTAACCAGTGCGCCTTAGCTAACCTCTGCTCGACACCTTACTTACCTGCACTGGGTCACTCCACCATGTTATTGCCCCCATTGCCAACCACTCTGCCCTCTTCACGGCAATCATGATCTTTTAACATGTGCCTAACCAGTACGCCTTAGCTTACCTCTGCTCGACAACTCACTTACCCGCACTGGGTAGCTCCATCATGTTATTGGCCCCCTTGCCAACCACTCTGCCCTCTTCACGGCAATCATTATCTTTTAAACACATGCCTAACCAGTGTGCCTTAGCTTACCTCTGCTCAACACCTCACTTACCCCCACTGGGTCGTTCCATCATGTTATTGGCCCCCTTGCCAACCACTCTGCCCTCTTCACGGCAATCATGATCTTTTAAACATATGCCTTACCAGTGCGCCTTAGCTTACCTCTGCTCGACACCTCACTTACCCGCACTGGGTCGCTCCATCATGTTATTGGCCCCCTTGCCAACCACTCTGCCCTCTTCACGGAAATCATGATCTTTTAAACGTATGCCTAACCAGTGCGCCTTAGCTTACGTCTGCTCAACACCTCACTTACCCACACTGGGTCACTCCATCATGTTATTGGCCCCCTTGCCAACAAATCTGCCCTCTTCACGGCAATCATGATCTTTTAAACATATGCCTAACAGTGCGCCTTAGCTTACATCTGCTCGACACCTCACTTACCGGCACTGGGTCACTCCATCATGTTATTGGCCCCCTTGCCAACCAATCTGCCCTCTTCACGGCAATCATGATGTTTTAAACATATGCCTAACCAGTACGCCTTAGCTTACCTCTGCTCGACACCTTACTTACCCGCACTGGGTCACTCCATCATGTTATTGGCTCCCTTGCCAACCACTCTGCCCTCTTCATGGCAATCATGATCTTTTAAACATATGCCTAACCAGTGCGCCTTAGCTAACATCTGCTCGACACCTTACTTACCCGCACTGGGTCGCTCCAAAATGTTATTGCCCCCTTGCCAACCACTCTGCCCTCTTCACGGCAATCATGATCTTTTAAACATATGCCTAACAAGTGCGCCTTAGCTTACCTCTGCTCGACACCTCACTTACCCGCACTGGGTCGCTCCATCATGTTATTGGCCCCCTTGCCAACCACTCTGCCCTCTTCACAGAAATCATGATCTTTTAAACGTATGCCTAACCAGTGCGCCTTAGTTTACCTCTGCTCAACACCTCACTTACCCGCACTGGGTCGCTCCATCATGTTATTGGCCCCCTTGCCAACCACTCTACCCTATTCACTGCAATCATGATCTTTTAAACATATGCCTAACCAGTGCGCCTTAGCTTACATCTGCTCGACACCTCACTTACCGGCACAGGGTCGCTCCACATGTTATTGGCCCCCTTGCCAACCACTCTGCCCTCTTTATGGCAATCATGATCTTTGAAACATATGCCTAACCAGTGCGCCTTAGCTAACCTCTGCTCGACACCTTACTTACCTGCACTGGGTCACTCCATCATGTTATTGCCCCCATTGCCAACCACTCTGCCCTCTTCACGGCAATCATGATCTTTTAAACATGTGCCTAACCAGTACGCCTTAGCTTACCTCTGCTCGACACCTCACTTACCCGCACTGGGTAGCTCCATCATGTTATTGGCCCCCTTGCCAACCACTCTGCCCTCTTCACGGCAATCATGATCTTTTAAACACATGCCTAACCAGTGTGCCTTAGCTTACCTCGCTCGACACCTCACTTACCCGCACTGGGTCGCTCCATCATGTTATTGGCCCCCTTGCCAACCACTCTGCCCTCTTCACAGCAATCATGGTCTTTTAAACACATGCCTAAACAGTGAGCCTTAGCTTACCTCTGCTCGACACCTCACTTACCCGCACTGGGTCGCTCCATCATGTAATAGTCCCCCTTGCCAACCACTCTGCCCTCTTCACGGAAATCATGATCTTTTAAACGTATGCCTAACCAGTGCGCCTTAGCTTACCTCTGCTCAACACCTCACTTACCCGCACTGGGTCACTCCATCATGTTATTGGCCCCCTTGCCAACCACTCTACCCTCTTCACGGCAATCATGATCTTTTAAACATATGCCTAACCAGTGCGCCTTAGCTTACATTTGCTCGACACCTCACTTACCGGCACTGGGTCGCTCCATCATGTTATTGGCCCCCTTGCCAACCACTCTGCACTCTTCATGGCAATCATGATCTTTTAAACATATGCCTAACCAGTGCGCCTTAGCTAACCTCTGCTCGACACCTTACTTACCCGCACTGGGTCACTCCATCATGTTATTTCCCCAATTGCCAACCACTCTGCCCTCTTCACGGCAATCATGATCTTTCAAACATATGCCTAACCAGTGCGCCTTAGCTTACGTCTGCTCGACACCTCACTTACCCGCACTGGGTCACTCCATCATGTTATTGGCCCCCTTGCCAACCACTCTGCCCTCTTCACGGCAATCATGATCTTTTAAACACATGCCTAACCAGTGTGCCTTAGCTTACCTCTGCTCGACACCTCACTTACCCCCACTGGGTCGTTCCATCATGTTATTGGCCCCCTTGCCGACCACTCTGCCCTCTTCACGGCAATCATGATCTTTTAAACATATGCCTTACCAGTGCGCCTTAGCTTACCTCTGCTCGAAACCTCACTTACCCGCACTGGGTCGCTCCATCATGTTATTGGCCCCCTTGCCAACCACTCTGCCCTCTTCACGGCAATCATGATGTTTTAAACATATAACTAACCAGTACGCCTTAGCTTACCTCTGCTCGACACCTTACTTACCCGCACTGGGTCACTCCATCATGTTATTGGCTCCCTTGCCAACCACTCTGCCCTCTTCATGGCAATCATGATCTTTTAAACATATGCCTAACCAGTGCGCCTTAGCTAACATCTGCTCGACACCTTACTTACCCGCACTGGGTCGCTCCAAAATGTTATTGCCCCCTTGCCAACCACTCTGCCTTCTTCACGGCAATCATGATCTTTTAAACATATGCCTAACCAGTGCGCCTTAGCTTACCTCTGCTCGACACCTCACTTACCCGCACTGGGTCGCTCCATCATGTTATTGGCCCCCTTGCCAACCACTCTGCCCTCTTCACAGAAATCATGATCTTTTAAACGTATGCCTAACCAGTGCGCCTTAGCTTACCTCTGCTCAACACCTTACTTACCCGCACTGGGTCGCTCCATCATGTTATTGGCCCCCTTGCCAACCACTCTACCCTATTCACTGCAATCATGATCTTTTAAACATATGCCTAACCAGTGCGCCTTAGCTTACATCTGCTCGACACCTCACTTACCGGCACAGGGTCGCTCCACATGTTATTGGCCCCCTTGCCAACCACTCTGCCCTCTTCATGGCAATCATGATCTTTGAAACATATGCCTAACCAGTGCGCCTTAGCTAACCTCTGCTCGACACCTTCCTTACCTGCACTGGGTCACTCCATCATGTTATTGCCCCCATTGCCAACCACTCTGCCCTCTTCACGGCAATCATGATCTTTTAAACATGTGCCTAACCAGTACGCCTTAGCTTACCTCTGCTCGACACCTCACTTACCCGCACTGGTTAGCTCCATCATGTTATTGGCCCCCTTGCCAACCACTCTGCCCTCTTCACGGCAATCATGATCTTTTAAACACATGTCTAACCAGTGTGCCTTAGCTTACCTCTGCTCGACACCTCACTTACCCCCACTGGGTCGTTCCATCATGTTATTGGCCCCCTTGCCGACCACTCTGCCCTCTTCACGGCAATCATGATCTTTTAAACATATGCCTTACCAGTGCGCCTTAGCTTACCTCTGCTCGACACCTCACTTACCCGCACTGGGTCGCTCCATCATGTTATTGGCCCCCTTGCCAACCACTCTGCCCTCTTCACGGAAATCATGATCTTTTAAACGTATGCCTAACCAGTGCGCCTTAGCTTACGTCTGCTCAACACCTCACTTATCCACACTGGGTCACTCCATCATGTTATTGGCCCCCTTGCCAACCAATCTGCCCTCTTCACGGCAATCATGATGTTTTAAACATATGCCTAACCAGTACGCCTTAGCTTACCTCTGCTCGACACCTTACTTACCCGCACTGGGTCACTCCATCATGTTATTGGCTCCCTTGCCAACCACTCTGCCCTCTTCACGGCAATCATGATCTTTTAAACATATGCCTAACAGTGCGCCTTAGCTTACATCTGCTCGACACCTCACTTACCAGCACTGGGTCGCTCCATCATTTTATTGGCCCCCTTGCCAACCAATCTGCCCTCTTCACGGCAATCATGATGTTTTAAACATATGCCTAACCAGTACGCCTTAGCTTACCTCTGCTCGACACCTTACTTACCCGCACTGGGTCACTCCATCATGTTATTGGCTCCCTTGCCAACCACTCTGCCCTCTTCATGGCAATCATGATCTTTTAAACATATGCCTAACCAGTGCGCCTTAGCTAACATCTGCTCGACACCTTACTTACCCGCACTGGGTCGCTCCATAATGTTATTGCCCCCTTGCCAACCACTCTGCCCTCTTCACGGCAATCATGATCTTTTAAACATATGCCTAACCAGTGCGCCTTAGCTTACCTCTGCTCGACACCTCACTTACCCGCACTGGGTCGCTCCATCATGTTATTGGCCCCCTTGCCAACCACTCTGCCCTCTTCACAGAAATCATGATCTTTTAAACGTATGCCTAACCAGTGCGCCTTAGCTTACCTCTGCTCAACACCTCACTTACCCGCACTGGGTCGCTCCATCATGTTATTGGCCCCCTTGCCAACCACTCTACCCTATTCACTGCAATCATGATCTTTTAAACATATGCCTAACCAGTGCGCCTCAGCTTACCTCTGCTCGACACCTCACTTACCCGCACTGGGTAGCTCCATCATGTTATTGGCCCCCTTGCCAACCACTCTGCCCTCTTCACGGCAATCATGATCTTTTAAACACATGCCTAACCAGTGTGCCTTAGCTTACCTCTGCTCGACACCTCACTTACCCCCACTGGGTCGTTCCATCATGTTATTGGCCCCCTTGCCAACCACTCTGCCCTCTTCACAGCAATCATGATCTTTTAAACACATGACTAACCAGTGTTCCTTAGCTTACCTCGCTCGACACCTCACTTACCCGCACTGGGTCGCTCCATCATGTTATTGGCCCCCTTGCCAACCACTCTGCCCTCTTCACAGCAATCATGGTCTTTTAAACACATGCCTAACCAGTGCGCCTTAGCTTACCTCTGCTCGACACCTCACTTACCCGCACTGGGTCGCTCCATCATGTAATAGGCCCCCTTGCCAACCACTCTGCCCTCTTCACGGAAATCATGATCTTTTAAACGTATGCCTAACCAGTGCGCCTTAGCTTACCTCTGCTCAACACCTCACTTACCCGCACTGGGTCACTCCATCATGTTATTGGCCCCCTTGCCAACCACTCTACCCTCTTCATGGCAATCATGATCTTTTAAACATATGCCTAACCAGTGCGCCTTAGCTTACATTTGCTCGACACCTCACTTACCGGCACTGGGTTGCTCCATCATTTTATTGGCCCCCTTGCCAACCACTCTGCACTCTTCATGGCAATCATGATCTTTTAAACATATGCCTAACCAGTGCGCCTTAGCTAACCTCTGCTCGACACCTTACTTACCCGCACTGGGTCACTCCATCATGTTATTTCCCCAATTGCCAACCACTCTGCCCTCTTCACGGCAATCATGATCTTTTAAACATATGCCTAACCAGTGCGCCTTAGCTTACGTCTGCTCGACACCTCACTTACCCGCACTGGGTCACTCCATCATGTTATTGGCCCCCTTGCCAACCACTCTGCCCTCTTCACGGAAATCATGATCTTTTAAACATATGCCTAACCAGTGTGCCTTAGCTTACCTCTGCTCAACACCTCACTTACCCCCACTGGGTCGCTCCATCATGTTATTGGCCCCCTTGACAACCACTCTGCCCTCTTCACAGCAATCATGATCTTTAAACACATGCCTAACCATTGTGCCTTAGCTTACCTCTGCTCGACACCTCACTTACCCGCACTGGGTCGCTCCATCATGTTATTGGCCCCCTTGCCAACCACTCTGCACTCTTCATGGCAATCATGATCTTTTAAACATATGCCTAACCAGTGTGCCTTAGCTAACCTCTGCTCGACACCTTACTTACCCGCACTGGGTCGCTCCATCATGTTATTGGTCCCCTTGAAAACCACTCTGCCCTCTTCATGGCAATCATGATCTTTTAAACATATGCCTAACCAGTGCCCCTTAACTAACCTCTGCTCGACACCTTACTTACCCGCACTGGGTAGCTCCATAATTTTATTGCCCCCTTGCCAACCACTCTGCCCTCTTCACGGCAATCATGATCTTTTAAACATATGCCTAACCAGTGCACCTTAGCTTACATCTGCTCGACACCTCACTTACCGGCACTGGGTCGCTCCACATGTTATTGGCCCCCTTGCCAACCACTATGCCCTCTTCACAGAAATCATGATCTTTTAAACATATGCCTAACCAGTGCGCCTTAGCTTACCTCTGCTCGACACCTCACTTACCCGCACTGGGTCGCTCCATCATGTTATTGGCCCCTTGCCAACCACTCTACCCTCTTCACGGAAATCATGATCTTTTAAACGTATGCCTAACCAGTGCGCCTTAGCTTACCTCTGCTCGACACCTTACTTACCTGCACTGGGTCGCTCCATCATGTTATTGCCCCCATTGCCAACCACTCTGCCCTCTTCACGGCAATCATGATCTTTTAAATATATGCCTAACCAGTGCGCCTTAGCTTACCTCTGCTCAACACCTCTCTTACCTGCACTGGGTCGCTCCATCATGTTATTGGCCCACTTGCCAACCACTCTGCCCTCTTCACGGAAATCATGATCTTTTAAACGTATGCCTAACCAGTGCGCCTTAGCTTACCTCTGCTCGACACCTTACTTACCCGCACTGGGTCACTCCATCATGTTATTGGCTCCCTTGCCAACCACTCTGCCATCTTCATGGCAATCATGATCTTTTAAACATATGCCTAACCAGTGCGCCTTAGCTAACATCTGCTCGACACCTTACTTACCCGCACTGGGTCGCTCCATAATGTTATTGCCCCCTTACCAACCACTCTTCCCTCTTCACGGCAATCATGATCTTTTAAACATATGCCTTACCAGTGCACCTTAGCTTACCTCTGCTCGACACCTCACTTACCCGCACTGGGTCGCTCCATAATGTTATTGGCCCTCTTGCCAACCACTCTGCCCTCTTCACGGAAATCATGATCTTTTAAACGTATGCCTAACCAGTGCGCCTTAGCTTACGTCTGCTCAACACCTCACTTACCCGCACTGGGTCACTCCATCATGTTATTGGCCCCCTTGCCAACCAATCTGCCCTCTCCATGGCAATCATGATCTTTTAAACATATGCCTAACCAGTGCGCCTTAGCTTACATCTGCTCGACACCTCACTTACCGGCACTGGGTCGCTCCAACATGTTATTGGCCCCCTTGCCAACCACTCTGCCCTCTTCACAGCAATCATGATGTTTTAAACATATGCCTAACCAGTACGCCTTAGCTTACCTCTGCTCGACACCTTACTTACCCGCACTGGGTCACTCCATCATGTTATTGGCTCCCTTGCCAACCACTCTGCCCTCTTCATGGCAATCATGATCTTGTAAACATATGCCTAACCAGTGTGCTTTAGCTTACATCTGCTCGACACCTCACTTACCGGCACTAGGTCGCTCCACATGTTATTGGCCCCCTTGCCAACCACTCTGCCCTCTTCACAGCAATCATGATCTTTTAAACATATGCGTAACCATTGCGCCTTAGCTTACCTCTGCTCGACACCTCACTTACCCGCAATGGGTCGCTCCATCATGTTTTTGGCCCCCTTGCCAACCACTCTGCCCTCTTCACGGCAATCATGCTCTTTTAAAAATATGTCTAACCAGTGCACCTTAGCTTACCTCTGCTTGACACCTCACTTACCTGCACTGGGTCGCTGCATCATGTTATTGGCCCCCTTGCCAACCACTCTGCCCTCTTCACGGAAATCATGATCTTTTAAACGTATGCCTAACCAGTGCGCCTTAGCTTACCTCTGCTCGACACCTTACTTACCCGCACTGGGTCACTCCATCATGTTATTGGCTCCCTTGCCAACCACTCTGCACTCTTCATGGCAATCATGATCTTTTAAACATATGCCTAACCAGTGCGCCTTAGCTAACATCTGCTCGGCACCTTACTTACCCGCACTGGGTCGCTCCATAATGTTATTGCCCCCTTGCCAACCACTCTGCCCTCTTCACGGCAATCATGATCTTTTAAACATATGCCTTACCAGTGCGCCTTAGCTTACCTCAGCTCGACACCTCACTTACCCGCACTGGGTCGCTCCATCATGTTATTGGCCCCTTGCCAACCACTCTGCCCTCTTCACGGAAATCATGATCTTTTAAACGTATGCCTAACCAGTGCGCCTTAGCTTACGTCTGCTCAACACCTCACTTACCCGCACTGGGTCACTCCATCATGTTATTGGCCCCCTTGCCAACCATTCTACCCTCTTCACGGCAATCATGATCTTTTAAACATATGCCTAACCAGTGCGCCTTAGCTTACATTTGCTCGACACCTCACTTACCGGCACTGGGTCGCTCCATCATGTTATTGGCCCCCTTGCCAACCACTCTGCACTCTTCATGGCAATCATGATCTTTTAAACATATGCCTAACCAGTGCGCCTTAGCTAACCTCTGCTCGACACCTTACTTACCCGCACTGGGTCACTCCATCATGTTATTTCCCCAATTGCCAACCACTCTGCCCACTTCACGGCAATCATGATCTTTTAAACATATGCCTAACCAGTGCGCCTTAGCTTACGTCTGCTCGACACCTCACTTACCCGCACTGGGTCACTCCATCATGTTATTGGCCCCCTTGCCAACCACTCTGCCCTCTTCACGGAAATCATGATCTTTTAAACATATGCCTAACCAGTGTACCTTAGCTTACCTCTGCTCAACACCTCACTTACCCCCACTGGGTCGCTCCATCATGTTATTGGCCCCCTTGACAACCACTCTGCCCTCTTCACAGCAATCATGATCTTTAAACACATGCCTAACCATTGTGCCTTAGCTTACCTCTGCTCGACACCTCACTTACCCGCACTGGGTCGCTCCATCATGTTATTGGCCCCCTTGCCAACCACTCTGCACTCTTCATGGCAATCATGATCTTTTAAACATATGCCTAACCAGTGTGCCTTAGCTAACCTCTGCTCGACACCTTACTTACCCGCACTGGGTCGCTCCATCATGTTATTGGTCCCCTTGCCAACCACTCTGCCCTCTTCATGGCAATCATGATCTTTTAAACATATGCCTAACCAGTGCCCCTTAACTAACCTCTGCTCGACACCTTACTTACCCGCACTGGGTCGCTCCATAATTTTATTGCCCCGTTGCCAACCACTCTGCCCTCTTCACGGCAATCATGATCTTTTAAACATATGCCTAACCAGTGCACCTTAGCTTACATCTGCTCGACACCTCACTTACCGGCACTGGGTCGCTCCATCATGTTACTGGCCCCCTTGCCAACCAATCTGCCCTCTTCACGGCAATCATGATGTTTTAAACATATGCCTAACCAGTGCACCTTAGCTTACATCTGCTCGACACCTTTCTTACCGGCACTGGGTCGCTCCACATGTTATTGGCCCCCCTTGCCAACCACTCTGCCCTCTTCACAGCAATCATGATCTTTTAAACATATGCCTAACCAGTGCGCCTTAGCTTACCTCTGCTCGACACCTCACTTACCGGCACTTGGTCGCTCCATCATGTTATTGCCCCCCTTGCCAACCACTCTGCCCTCTTCACGGAAATCATGATCTTTTAAACGTATGCCTAACCAGTGCGCCTTAGCTTACCTCTGCTCAACACCTCACATACCCGCACTGGGTCACTCCATCATGTTATTGACCCCCTTGCCAACCACTCTACCCTCTTCACAGCAATCATGATATTTTAAACATATGCCTAACCAGTGCGCCTTAGATTACATTTGCTCGACACCTCACTTACCGGCACTGGGTCGCTCCACATGTTATTGGCCCCCCTTGCCAACCACTCTGCCCTCTTCACAGCAATCATGATCTTTTAAACATATGCCTAACCAGTACGCCTCAGCTTACCTCTGCTCGACACCTTACTTACCCGCACTGGGTCGCTCCATCATGTTATTTGCCCCCTTGCCAACCACTCTGCCCTCTTCATGGCAATCATGATCTTTGAAACATAGGCCTAACCAGTGCGCCTTAGCTAACCTCTGCTCGACACCTTACTTACCTGCACTGGGTCGCTCCATCATGTTATTGCCCCCATTGACAAACACTCTGCCCTCTTCACGGCAATCATGATCTTTTAAATATATGCCTAATCAGTGCGCCTTAGCTTACCTCTGCTCGACACCTCACTTACCCGCACTGGGTCGCTCCATCATGTTATTGGCCCCCTTGCCAACCACTCTGCCCTCTTCACGGAAATCATGATCTTTTAAACGTATGCCTAACCAGTGCGCCTTAGCTTACCTCTGCTCGACACCTTACTTACCCACACTGGGTCGCTCCATAATGTTATTGCCCCCTTGCCAACCACTCTGCCCTCTTCACGGCAATCATGATCTTTTAAACATATGCCTTACCAGTGCGCCTTAGCTAACATCTGCTCGACACCTTATTTACCCGCACTGGGTCGCTCCATAATGTTATTGCCCCCTTGCCAACCACTCTGCCCTCTTCACGGCAATCATGATCTTTTAAACATATGCCTTACCAGTGCACCTTAGCTTACCTCTGCTCGACACCTCACTTACCCGCACTGGGTCGCTCCATCATGTTATTGGCCCCCTTGCCAACCACTCTGCCCTCTTCACGGAAATCATGATCTTTTAAACGTATGCCTAACCAGTGCGCCTTAGCTTACGTCTGCTCAACACCTCACTTACCCGCACTGGGTCACTCCATCATGTTATAGGCCCCCTTGCCAACCAATCTGCCCTCTTCACGGCAATCATGATCTTTTAAACATATGCCTAACCAGTACGCCTTAGCTTACCTCTGCTCAAAACCTTACTTACCCGCACTGGGTCACTCCATCATGTTATTGGCTCCCTTGCCAACCACTCTGCCCTCTTCATGGCAATCATGATCTTTTGAACATATGCCTAACCAGTGCGCCTTAGCTAACATCTGCTCGGCACCTTACTTACCCGCACTGGGTCGCTCCATAATGTTTTTGCCCCCTTGCCAACCACTCTGCCCTCTTCACGGCAATCAAGATCTTTTAAACATATGCCTAACCAGTGCGCCTTAGCTTACCTCTGTTCGACACTTCACTTACCCGCACTGGGTCGCTCCATCATGTTATTGGCCCCCTTGCCAACCACTCTGCCCTCTTCACGGAAATCATGATCTTTTAAACGTATGCCTAACCAGTGCGCCTTAGCTTACCACTGCTCAACACCTCACTTACCCGCACTGGGTCGCTCCATCATGTTATTGGCCCCCTTGCCAACCACTCTACCCTCTTCACAGCAATCATGATCTTTTAAACACATGCCTAACCAGTGCGCCTTAGCTTACATCTGCTCGACACCTCACTTACCGGCACTGGGTCGCTCCATCATGTTATTGGCCCCCTTGCCAACCACTCTGCCCTCTTCACAGCAATCATGATCTTTTAAACATATGCCTAACCAGTACGCCTTAGCTTACCTCTTCTCGACACCTTACTTACACGCACTGGGTCGCTCCATCATGTTATTGGCCCCCTTGCCAACCACTCTGCCCTCTTCATGGCAATCATGATCTTTGAAACATATGCCTAACCAGTGCGCCTTAGCTAACCTCTGCTCGACACCTTACTTACCTGCACTGGGTCGCTCCATCATGTTATTGCCCCCATTGACAAACACTCTGCCCTCTTCACGGCAATCATGATCTTTTAAATATATGCCTAATCAGTGCGCCTTAGCTTACCTCTGCTCGACACCTCACTTACCCGCACTGGGTCGCTCCATCATGTTATTGGCCCCCTTGCCAACCACTCTGCCCTCTTCACGGAAATCATGATCTTTTAAACGTATGCCTAACCAGTGCGCCTTAGCTTACCTCTGCTCGACACCTTACTTACCCACACTGGGTCGCTCCATAATGTTATTGCCCCCTTGCCAACCACTCTGCCCTCTTCACGGCAATCATGATCTTTTAAACATATGCCTTACCAGTGCGCCTTAGCTAACATCTGCTCGACACCTTATTTACCCGCACTGGGTCGCTCCATAATGTTATTGCCCCCTTGCCAACCACTCTGCCCTCTTCACGGCAATCATGATCTTTTAAACATATGCCTTACCAGTGCACCTTAGCTTACCTCTGCTCGACACCTCACTTACCCGCACTGGGTCGCTCCATCATGTTATTGGCCCCCTTGCCAACCACTCTGCCCTCTTCACGGAAATCATGATCTTTTAAACGTATGCCTAACAAGTGCGCCTTAGCTTACGTCTGCTCAACACCTCACTTACCCGCACTGGGTCACTCCATCATGTTATAGGCCCCCTTGCCAACCAATCTGCCCTCTTCACGGCAATCATGATCTTTTAAACATATGCCTAACCAGTACGCCTTAGCTTACCTCTGCTCAAAACCTTACTTACCCGCACTGGGTCACTCCATCATGTTATTGGCTCCCTTGCCAACCACTCTGCCCTCTTCATGGCAATCATGATCTTTTGAACATATGCCTAACCAGTGCGCCTTAGCTAACATCTGCTCGGTACCTTACTTACCCGCACTGGGTCGCTCCATAATGTTTTTGCCCCCTTGCCAACCACTCTGCCCTCTTCACGGCAATCAAGATCTTTTAAACATATGCCTAACTAGTGCGCCTTAGCTTACCTCTGTTCGACACTTCACTTACCCGCACTGGGTCGCTCCATCATGTTATTGGCCCCCTTGCCAACCACTCTGCCCTCTTCACGGAAATCATGATCTTTTAAACGTATGCCTAACCAGTGCGCCTTAGCTTACCACTGCTCAACACCTCACTTACCCGCACTGGGTCGCTCCATCATGTTATTGGCCCCCTTGCCAACCACTCTACCCTCTTCACAGCAATCATGATCTTTTAAACACATGCCTAACCAGTGCGCCTTAGCTTACATCTGCTCGACACCTCACTTACCGGCACTGGGTCGCTCCATCATGTTATTGGCCCCCTTGCCAACCACTCTGCCCTCTTCACAGCAATCATGATCTTTTAAACATATGCCTAACCAGTACGCCTTAGCTTACCTCTTCTCGACACCTTACTTACACGCACTGGGTCGCTCCATCATGTTATTGGCCCCCTTGCCAACCACTCTGCCCTCTTCATGGCAATCATGATCTTTGAAACATATGCCTAACCAGTGCGCCTTAGCTAACCTCTACTCGACACCTTACTTACCCGCACTGGGTCGCTCCATAATGTTATTGCCCCCTTGCCAACCACTCTGCCCTCTTCACGGCAATCATGATCTTTTAAACATATGCCTTACCAGTGCGCCTTAGTTTACCTCTGCTCGACACCTCACTTACCCGCACTGGGTCTCTCCATCATGTTATTGGCCCCCTTGCCAACCACTCTGCCCTCTTCACGGAAATCGTGATCTTTTAAACATATGCGTAACCAGTGCGCCTTAGCTTACGTCTGCTCAACACCTCACTTACCCGCACTGGGTCACTCCATCATGTTATTGGCCCCCTTGCCAACCAATCTGCCCTCTTCACGGCAATCATGATGTTTTAAACATATGCCTAACCAGTACGCCTTAGCTTACCTCTGCTCGACACCTTACTTACCCGCACTGGGTCACTCCATCATGTTATTGGCTCCCTTGCCAACCACTCTGCCCTCTTCATGGCAATCATGATCTTTTAAACATATGCCTAACCAGTGCGCCTTAGCTAACATCTGCTCGACACCTTACTTACACGCACTGGGTCGCTCCATAATGTTATTGCCCCCTTGCCAACCACTCTGCCCTCTTCACGGCAATCATGATCTTTTAAACATATGCCTAACCAGTGCGCCTTAGCTTACCTCTGCTCGACACCTTACTTACCCGCACTGGGTCGCTCCATCATGTTATTGGCCCCCTTGCCAACCACTCTACCCTCTTCACAGCAATCATGATCTTTTAAACATATGCCTAACCAGTGCGCCTTAGCTTACATCTGCTCGACACCTCACTTACCGGCACTGGGTCGCTCCACATGTTATTGGCCCCCTTGCCAACCACTCTGCCCTCTTCACAGCAATCATGATCTTTTAAACATATGCCTAACCAGTACGCCTTAGCTTACCTCTGCTCGACACCTTACTTACTCGCACTGGGTCGCTCCATCATGTTATTGGCCCCCTTGCCAACCACTCTGCCCTCTTCACGGCAATCATGATCTTTGAAACATATGCCTAACCAGTGCACATTAGCTTACCTCTGCTTGACACCTCACTTACCTGCACTAGGTCGCTCCATCATGTTATTGGCCCCCTTGCCAACCACTCTGCCCTCTTCACGGAAATCATGATCTTTTAAACGTATGTCTAACCAGTGCGCCTTAGCTTACCTCTGCTCGACACCTTACTTACCCACACTGGGTCACTCCATCATGTTATTGGCTCCCTTGCCAACCACTCTGCCCTCTTCATGGCAATCATGATCTTTTAAACGTATGCCTAACCAGTGCGCCTTAGCTTACCTCTGCTCGACACCTTACTTACCCGCACTGGGTCGCTCCATAATGTTATTGCCCCCTTGCCAACCACTCTGCCCTCTTCACGGCAATCATGATCTTTTAAACATATGCCTTACCAGTGCGCCTTAGTTTACCTCTGCTCGACACCTCACTTACCCGCACTGGGTCTCTCCATCATGTTATTGGCCCCCTTGCCAACCACTCTGCCCTCTTCACGGAAATCGTGATCTTTTAAACATATGCGTAACCAGTGCGCCTTAGCTTACGTCTGCTCAACACCTCACTTACCCGCACTGGGTCACTCCATCATGTTATTGGCCCCCTTGCCAACCAATCTGCCCTCTTCACGGCAATCATGATGTTTTAAACATATGCCTAACCAGTACGCCTTAGCTTACCTCTGCTCGACACCTTACTTACCCGCACTGGGTCACTCCATCATGTTATTGGCTCCCTTGCCAACCACTCTGCCCTCTTCATGGCAATCATGATCTTTTAAACATATGCCTAACCAGTGCGCCTTAGCTAACATCTGCTCGACACCTTACTTACCCGCACTGGGTCGCTCCATAATGTTATTGCCCCCTTGCCAACCACTCTGCCCTCTTCACGGCAATCATGATCTTTTAAACATATGCCTAACCAGTGCGCCTTAGCTTACCTCTGCTCGACACCTTACTTACCCGCACTGGGTCGCTCCATCATGTTATTGGCCCCCTTGCCAACCACTCTGCCCTCTTCACGGAAATCATGATCTTTTAAACGTATGCCTAACCAGTGCGCCTTAGCTTACCTCTGCTCAACACCTCACTTACCCGCACTGGGTCGCTCCATCATGTTATTGGCCCCCTTGCCAACCACTCTGCCCTCTTCACGGCAATCATGATGTTTTAAACATATAACTAACCAGTACGCCTTAGCTTACCTCTGCTCGACACCTTACTTACCCGCACTGGGTCACTCCATCATGTTATTGGCTCCCTTGCCAACCACTCTGCCCTCTTCATGGCAATCATGATCTTTTAAACATATGCCTAACCAGTGCGCCTTAGCTAACATCTGCTCGACACCTTACTTACCCGCACTGGGTCGCTCCAAAATGTTATTGCCCCCTTGCCAACCACTCTGCCCTCTTCACGGCAATCATGATCTTTTAAACATATGCCTAACCAGTGCGCCTTAGCTTACCTCTGCTCGACACCTCACTTACCCGCACTGGGTCGCTCCATCATGTTATTGGCCCCCTTGCCAACCACTCTGCCCTCTTCACAGAAATCATGATCTTTTAAACGTATGCCTAACCAGTGCGCCTTAGATTACCTCTGCTCAACACCTTACTTACCCGCACTGGGTCGCTCCATCATGTTATTGGCCCCCTTGCCAACCACTCTACCCTATTCACTGCAATCATGATCTTTTAAACATATGCCTAACCAGTGCGCCTTAGCTTACATCTGCTCGACACCTCACTTACCGGCACTGGGTCGCTCCACATGTTATTGGCCCCCTTGCCAACCACTCTGCCCTCTTCATGGCAATCATGATCTTTGAAACATATGCCTAACCAGTGCGCCTTAGCTAACCTCTGCTCGACACCTTCCTTACCTGCACTGGGTCACTCCATCATGTTATTGCCCCCATTGCCAACCACTCTGCCCTCTTCACGGCAATCATGATCTTTTAAACATGTGCCTAACCAGTACGCCTTAGCTTACCTCTGCTCGACACCTCACTTACCCGCACTGGGTCGCTCCATCATGTTATTGGCCCCCTTGCCAACCACTCTGCCCTCTTCACAGAAATCATGATCTTTTAAACACATGCCTAACCAGTGTGCCTTAGCTTACCTCTGCTCAACACCTTACTTACCCGCACTGGGTCGCTCCATCATGTTATTGGCCCCCTTGCCAACCACTCTACCCTATTCACTGCAATCATGATCTTTTAAACATATGCCTAACCAGTGCGCCTTAGCTTACATCTGCTCGACACCTCACTTACCGGCACTGGGTCGCTCCACATGTTATTGGCCCCCTTGCCAACCACTCTGCCCTCTTCATGGCAATCATGATCTTTGAAACATATGCCTAACCAGTGCGCCTTAGCTAACCTCTGCTCGACACCTTCCTTACCTGCACTGGGTCACTCCATCATGTTATTGCCCCCATTGCCAACCACTCTGCCCTCTTCACGGCAATCATGATCTTTTAAACATGTGCCTAACCAGTACGCCTTAGCTTACCTCTGCTCGACACCTCACTTACCCGCACTGGTTAGCTCCATCATGTTATTGGCCCCCTTGCCAACCACTCTGCCCTCTTCACGGCAATCATGATCTTTTAAACACATGCCTAACCAGTGTGCCTTAGCTTACCTCTGCTCGACACCTCACTTACCCCCACTGGGTCGTTCCATCATGTTATTGGCCCCCTTGCCGACCACTCTGCCCTCTTCACGGCAATCATGATCTTATAAACATATGCCTTACCAGTGCGCCTTAGCTTACCTCTGCTCGACACCTCACTTACCCGCACTGGGTCGCTCCATCATGTTATTGGCCCCCTTGCCAACCACTCTGCCCTCTTCACGGAAATCATGATCTTTTAAACGTATGCCTAACCAGTGCGCCTTAGCTTACGTCTGCTCAACACCTCACTTATCCACACTGGGTCACTCCATCATGTTATTGGCCCCCTTGCCAACCAATCTGCCCTCTTCACGGAAATCATGATCTTTTAAACATATGCCTAACCAGTACGCCTTAGCTTACCTCTGCTCGACACCTTACTTACCCACACTGGGTCACTCCATCATGTTATTGGCTCCCTTGCCAACCACTCTGCCCTCTTCACGGCAATCATGATCTTTTAAACATATGCCTAACAGTGCGCCTTAGCTTACATCTGCTCGACACCTCACTTACCGGCACTGGGTCGCTCCATCATTTTATTGGCCCCCTTGCCAACCAATCTGCCCTCTTCACGGCAATCATGATGTTTTAAACATATGCCTAACCAGTACGCCTTAGCTTACCTCTGCTCGACACCTTACTTACCCGCACTGGGTCACTCCATCATGTTATTGGCTCCCTTGCCAACCACTCTGCCCTCTTCATGGCAATCATGATCTTTTAAACATATGCCTAACCAGTGCGCCTTAGCTAACATCTGCTCGACACCTTACTTACCCGCACTGGGTCGCTCCATAATGTTATTGCCCCCTTGCCAACCACTCTGCCCTCTTCACGGCAATCATGATCTTTTAAACATATGCCTAACCAGTGCGCCTTAGCTTACCTCTGCTCGACACCTCACTTACCCGCACTGGGTCGCTCCATCATGTTATTGGCCCCCTTGCCAACCACTCTGCCCTCTTCACAGAAATCATGATCTTTTAAACGTATGCCTAACCAGTGCACCTTAGCTTACCTCTGCTCAACACCTCACTTACCCGCACTGGGTCGCTCCATCATGTTATTGGCCCCCTTGCCAACCACTCTACCCTATTCACTGCAATCATGATTTTTTAAACATATGCCTAACCAGTGCGCCTCAGCTTACATCTGCTTGACACCTCACTTACCGGCACTGGGTCGCTCCACATGTTATTGGCCCCCTTGCCAACCACTCTGCCCTCTTCACAGCAATCATGATCTTTTAAACATATGCCTAACCAGTACGCCTTAGCTTACCTCTGCTCGACACCTTACTTACCCGCACTGGTTCGCTCCATCATGTTATTGGCCCCCTTGCCAACCACTCTGCCCTCTTCATGGCAATCATGATCTTTGAAACATATGCCTAACCAGTGCGCCTTAGCTAACCTCTGCTCGACACCTTACTTACCTGCACTGGGTCACTCCATCATGTTATTGCCCCCATTGCCAACCACTCTGCCCTCTTCACGGCACATCATGATCTTTTAAACATGTGCCTAACCAGTACGCCTTAGCTTACCTCTGCTCGACACCTCACTTACCCGCACTGGGTAGCTCCATCATGTTATTGGCCCCCTTGCCAACCACTCTGCCCTCTTCACGGCAATCATGATCTTTTAAACACATGCCTAACCAGTGTGCCTTAGCTTACCTCTGATCGACACCTCACTTACCCCCACTGGGTCGTTCCATCATGTTATTGGCCCCCTTGCCAACCACTCTGCCCTCTTCACAGCAATCATGATCTTTTAAACACATGCCTAACCAGTGTTCCTTAGCTTACCTCGCTCGACACCTCACTTACCCGCACTGGGTCGCTCCATCATGTTATTGGCCCCCTTGCCAACCACTCTGCCCTCTTCACAGCAATCATGGTCTTTTAAACACATGCCTAACCAGTGCGCCTTAGCTTACCTCTGCTCGACACCTCACTTACCCGCACTGGGTCGCTCCATCATGTAATAGGCCCCCTTGCCAACCACTCTGCCCTCTTCACGGAAATCATGATCTTTTAAACGTATGCCAAACCAGTGCGCCTTAGCTTACCTCTGCTCAACACCTCACTTACCCGCACTGGGTCACTCCATCATGTTATTGACCCCCTTGCCAACCACTCTACCCTCTTCATGGCAATCATGATCTTTTAAACATATGCCTAACCAGTGCGCCTTAGCTTACATTTGCTCGACACCTCACTTACCGGCACTGGGTCGCTCCATCATGTTATTGGCCCCCTTGCCAACCACTCTGCACTCTTCATGGCAATCATGATCTTTTAAACATATGCCTAACCAGTGCGCCTTAGCTAACCTCTGCTCGACACCTTACTTACCCGCACTGGGTCACTCCATCATGTTATTTCCCCAATTGCCAACCACTCTGCCCTCTTCACGGCAATCATGATCTTTTAAACATATGCCTAACCAGTGCGCCTTAGCTTACGTCTGCTCGACACCTCACTTACCCGCACTGGGTCACTCCATCATGTTATTGGCCCCCTTGCCAACCACTCTGCCCTCTTCACGGAAATCATGATCTTTTAAACATATGCCTAACCAGTGTGCCTTAGCTTACCTCTGCTCAACACCTCACTTACCCCCACTGGGTCGCTCCATCATGTTATTGGCCCCCTTGACAACCACTCTGCCCTCTTCACAGCAATCATGATCTTTAAACACATGCCTAACCATTGTGCCTTAGCTTACCTCTGCTCGACACCTCACTTACCCGCACTGGGTCGCTCCATCATGTTATTGGCCCCCTTGCCAACCACTCTGCACTCTTCATGGCAATCATGATCTTTTAAACATATGCCTAACCAGTGTGCCTTAGCTAACCTCTGCTCGACACCTTACTTACCCGCACTGGGTCGCTCCATCATGTTATTGGTCCCCTTGCCAACCACTCTGCCCTCTTCATGGCAATCATGATCTTTTAAACATATGCCTAACCAGTGCCCCTTAACTAACCTCTGCTCGACACCTTACTTACCCGCACTGGGTCGCTCCATAATTTTATTGCCCCCTTGCCAACCACTCTGCCCTCTTCACGGCAATCATGATCTTTTAAACATATGCCTAACCAGTGCACCTTAGCTTACATCTGCTCGACACCTCACTTACCGGCACTGGGTCGCTCCACATGTTATTGGCCCCCCTTGCCAACCACTCTGCCCTCTTCACAGCAATCATGATCTTTTAAACATATGCCTAACCAGTGCGCCTTAGCTTACCTCTGCTCGACACCTCACTTACCCGCACTGGGTCGCTCCATCATGTTATTGGCCCCTTGCCAACCACTCTACCCTCTTCACGGAAATCATGATCTTTTAAACGTATGCCTAACCAGTGCGCCTTAGCTTACCTCTGCTCGACACCTTACTTACCTGCACTGGGTCGCTCCATCATGTTATTGCCCCCATTGCCAACCACTCTGCCCTCTTCACGGCAATCATGATCTTTTAAATATATGCCTAACCAGTGCGCCTTAGCTTACCTCTGCTCAACACCTCTCTTACCTGCACTGGGTCGCTCCATCATGTTATTGGCCCACTTGCCAACCACTCTGCCCTCTTCACGGAAATCATGATCTTTTAAACGTATGCCTAACCAGTGCGCCTTAGCTTACCTCTGCTCGACACCTTACTTACCCGCACTGGGTCACTCCATCATGTTATTGGCTCCCTTGCCAACCACTCTGCCATCTTCATGGCAATCATGATCTTTTAAACATATGCCTAACCAGTGCGCCTTAGCTAACATCTGCTCGACACCTTACTTACCCGCACTGGGTCGCTCCATAATGTTATTGCCCCCTTACCAACCACTCTTCCCTCTTCACGGCAATCATGATCTTTTAAACATATGCCTTACCAGTGCACCTTAGCTTACCTCTGCTCGACACCTCACTTACCCGCACTGGGTCGCTCCATAATGTTATTGGCCCTCTTGCCAACCACTCTGCCCTCTTCACGGAAATCATGATCTTTTAAACGTATGCCTAACCAGTGCGCCTTAGCTTACGTCTGCTCAACACCTCACTTACCCGCACTGGGTCACTCCATCATGTTATTGGCCCCCTTGCCAACCAATCTGCCCTCTCCATGGCAATCATGATCTTTTAAACATATGCCTAACGAGTGCGCCTTAGCTTACATCTGCTCGACACCTCACTTACCGGCACTGGGTCGCTCCAACATGTTATTGGCTCCCTTGCCAACCACTCTGCCCTCTTCACAGCAATCATGATGTTTTAAACATATGCCTAACCAGTACGCCTTAGCTTACCTCTGCTCGACACCTTACTTACCCGCACTGGGTCACTCCATCATGTTATTGGCTCCCTTGCCAACCACTCTGCCCTCTTCATGGCAATCATGATCTTGTAAACATATGCCTAACCAGTGTGCCTTAGCTTACATCTGCTCGACACCTCACTTACCGGCACTGGGTCGCTCCACATGTTATTGGCCCCCTTGCCAACCACTCTGCCCTCTTCACAGCAATCATGATCTTTTAAACATATGCGTAACCATTGCGCCTTAGCTTACCTCTGCTCGACACCTCACTTACCCGCAATGGGTCGCTCCATCATGTTTTTGGCCCCCTTGCCAACCACTCTGCCCTCTTCACGGCAATCATGCTCTTTTAAAAATATGTCTAACCAGTGCACCTTAGCTTACCTCTGCTTGACACCTCACTTACCTGCACTGGGTCGCTCCATCATGTTATTGGCCACCTTGCCAACCACTCTGCCCTCTTCACGGAAATCATGATCTTTTAAACGTATGCCTAACCAGTGCGCCTTAGCTTACCTCTGCTCGACACCTTACTTACCCGCACTGGGTCACTCCATCATGTTATTGGCTCCCTTGCCAACCACTCTGCACTCTTCATGGCAATCATGATCTTTTAAACATATGCCTAACCAGTGCGCCTTAGCTAACATCTGCTCGGCACCTTACTTACCCGCACTGGGTCGCTCCATAATGTTATTGCCCCCTTGCCAACCACTCTGCCCTCTTCACGGCAATCATGATCTTTTAAACATATGCCTTACCAGTGCGCCTTAGCTTACCTCAGCTCGACACCTCACTTACCCGCACTGGGTCGCTCCATCATGTTATTGGCCCCTTGCCAACCACTCTGCCCTCTTCACGGAAATCATGATCTTTTAAACATATGCCTAACCAGTGCGCCTTAGCTTACGTCTGCTCAACACCTCACTTACCCGCACTGGGTCACTCCATCATGTTATTGGCCCCCTTGCCAACCACTCTACCCTCTTCACGGCAATCATGATCTTTTAAACATATGCCTAACCAGTGCGCCTTAGCTTACATTTGCTCGACACCTCACTTACCGGCACTGGGTCGCTCCATCATGTTATTGGCCCCCTTGCCAACCACTCTGCACTCTTCATGGCAATCATGATCTTTTAAACATATGCCTAACCAGTGCGCCTTAGCTAACCTCTGCTCGACACCTTACTTACCCGCACTGGGTCACTCCATCATGTTATTTCCCCAATTGCCAACCACTCTGCCCTCTTCACGGCAATCATGATCTTTTAAACATATGCCTAACCAGTGCGCCTTAGCTTACGTCTGCTCGACACCTCACTTACCCGCACTGGGTCACTCCATCATGTTATTGGCCCCCTTGCCAACCACTCTGCCCTCTTCACGGAAATCATGATCTTTTAAACATATGCCTAACCAGTGTGCCTTAGCTTACCTCTGCTCAACACCTCACTTACCCCCACTGGGTCGCTCCATCATGTTATTGGCCCCCTTGACAACCACTCTGCCCTCTTCACAGCAATCATGATCTTTAAACACATGCCTAACCATTGTGCCTTAGCTTACCTCTGCTCGACACCTCACTTACCCGCACTGGGTCGCTCCATCATGTTATTGGCCCCCTTGCCAACCACTCTGCACTCTTCATGGCAATCATGATCTTTTAAACATATGCCTAACCAGTGTGCCTTAGCTAACCTCTGCTCGACACCTTACTTACCCGCACTGGGTCGCTCCATCATGTTATTGGTCCCCTTGCCAACCACTCTGCCCTCTTCATGGCAATCATGATCTTTTAAACATATGCCTAACCAGTGCCCCTTAACTAACCTCTGCTCGACACCTTACTTACCTGCACTGGGTCGCTCCATAATTTTATTGCCCCCTTTCCAACCACTCTGCCCTCTTCACGGCAATCATGATCTTTTAAACATATGCCTAACCAGTGCACCTTAGCTTACATCTGCTCGACACCTCACTTACCGGCACTAGGTCGCTCCACATGTTATTGGCCCCCCTTGCCAACCACTCTGCCCTCTTCACAGCAATCATGATCTTTTAAACATATGCCTAACCAGTGCGCCTTAGCTTACCTCTGCTCGACACCTCACTTACCCGCACTGGGTCGCTCCATCATGTTATTGGCCCCTTGCCAACCACTCTGCCCTCTTCACGGAAATCATGATCTTTTAAACGTATGCCTAACCAGTGCGCCTTAGCTTACCTCTGCTCGACACCTTACTTACCTGCACTGGGTCGCTCCATCATGTTATTGCCCCCATTGCCAACCACTCTGCCCTCTTCACGGCAATCATGATCTTTTAAATATATGCCTAACCAGTGCGCCTTAGCTTACCTCTGCTCAACACCTCTCTTACCTGTACTGGGTCGCTCCATCATGTTATTGGCCCACTTGCCAACCACTCTGCCCTCTTCACGGAAATCATGATCTTTTAAACGTATGCCTAACCAGTGCGCCTTAGCTTACCTCTGCTCGACACCTTACTTACCCGCACTGGGTCACTCCATCATGTTATTGGCTCCCTTGCCAACCACTCTGCCATCTTCATGGCAATCATGATCTTTTAAACATATGCCTAACCAGTGCGCCTTAGCTTACATCTGCTCGACACCTCACTTACCGGCACTGGGTCGCTCCAACATGTTATTGGCCCCCTTGCCAACCACTCTGCCCTCTTCACAGCAATCATGATGTTTTAAACATATGCCTAACCTGTACGCCTTAGCTTACCTCTGCTCGACACCTTACTTACCCGCACTGGGTCACTCCATCATGTTATTGGCTCCCTTGCCAACCACTCTGCCCTCTTCATGGCAATCATGATCTTGTAAACATATGCCTAACCAGTGTGCCTTAGCTTACATCTGCTCGACACCTCACTTACCGGCACTGGGTCGCTCCACATGTTATTGGCCCCCTTGCCAACCACTCTGCCCTCTTCACAGCAATCATGATCTTTTAAACATATGCGTAACCATTGCGCCTTAGCTTACCTCTGCTCGACACCTCACTTACCCGCAATGGGTCGCTCCATCATGTTTTTGGCCCCCTTGCCAACCACTCTGCCCTCTTCACGGCAATCATGCTCTTTTAAAAATATGTCTAACCAGTGCACCTTAGCTTACCTCTGCTTGACACCTCACTTACCTGCACTGGGTCGCTCCATCATGTTATTGGCCCCCTTGCCAACCACTCTGCCCTCTTCACGGAAATCATGATCTTTTAAACGTATGCCTAACCAGTGCGCCTTAGCTTACCTCTGCTCGACACCTTACTTACCCGCACTGGGTCACTCCATCATGTTATTGGCTCCCTTGCCAACCACTCTGCACTCTTCATGGCAATCATGATCTTTTAAACATATGCCTAACCAGTGCGCCTTAGCTAACATCTGCTCGGCACCTTACTTACCCGCACTGGGTCACTCCATAATGTTATTGCCCCCTTGCCAACCACTCTGCCCTCTTCACTGCAATCATGATCTTTTAAACATATGCCTTACCAGTGCGCCTTAGCTTACCTGAGCTCGACACCTCACTTACCCGTACTGGGTCGCTCCATCATGTTATTGGCCCCCTTGCCAACCACTCTGCCCTCTTCACGGAAATCATGATCTTTTAAACGTATGCCTAACCAGTGCGCCTTAGCTTTTGTCTGCTCAACACCTCACTTACCCGCACTGGGTCACTCCATCATGTTATTGGCCCCCTTGCCAACCAATCTGCCCTCTTCACGGCAATCATGATCTTTTAAACATATGCCAAACCAGTGCCCCTTAGCTTACATCTGCTCGACACCTCACTTACCGGCACTGGGTCGCTCCATCATGTTACTGGCCCCCTTGCCAACCAATCTGCCCTCTTCACGGCAATCATGATGTTTTAAACATATGCCTAACCAGTGCACCTTAGCTTACATCTGCTCGACACCTTTCTTACCGGCACTGGGTCACTCCACATGTTATTGGCCCCCCTTGCCAACCACTCTGCCCTCTTCACAGCAATCATGATCTTTTAAACATATGCCTAACCAGTGCGCCTTAGCTTACCTCTGCTCGACACCTCACTTACCGGCACTTAGTCGCTCCATCATGTTATTGCCCCCCTTGCCAACCACTCTGCCCTCTTCACGGAAATCATGATCTTTTAAACGTATGCCTAACCAGTGCGCCTTAGCTTACCTCTGCTCAACACCTCACATACCCGCACTGGGTCACTCCATCATGTTATTGACCCCCTTGCCAACCACTCTACCCTCTTCACAGCAATCATGATCTTTTAAACATATGCCTAACCAGTGCGCCTTAGATTACATTTGCTCGACACCTCACTTACCGGCACTGGGTCGCTCCACATGTTATTGGCCCCCCTTGCCAACCACTCTGCCCTCTTCACAGCAATCATGATCTTTTAAACATATGCCTAACCAGTACGCCTTAGCTTACCTCTGCTCGACACCTTACTTACCCGCACTGGGTCGCTCCATCATGTTATTTGCCCCCTTGCCAACCACTCTGCCCTCTTCATGGCAATCATGATCTTTGAAACATAGGCCTAACCAGTGCGCCTTAGCTAACCTCTGCTCGACACCTTACTTACCTGCACTGGGTCGCTCCATCATGTTATTACCCCCATTGACAAACACTCTGCCCTCTTCACGGCAATCATGATCTTTTAAATATATGCCTAACCAGTGCGCCTTAGCTTACCTCTGCTCGACACCTCACTTACCCGCACTGGGTCGCTCCATCATGTTATTGGCCCCCTTGCCAACCACTCTGCCCTCTTCACGGAAATCATGATCTTTTAAACGTATGCCTAACCAGTGCGCCTTAGCTTACCTCTGCTCGACACCTTACTTACCCGCACTGGGTCGCTCCATAATGTTATTGCCCCCTTGCCAACCACTCTGCCCTCTTCACGGCAATCATGATCTTTTAAACATATGCCTAACCAGTGCGCCTTAGCTTACCTCTGCTCGACACCTCACTTACCCGCACTGGGTCGCTCCATCATGTTATTGGCCCCCTTGCCAACCACTCTGCCCTCTTCACGAAAATCATGATCTTTTAAACGTATGCCTAACCAGTGCGCCTTAGCTTACGTCTGCTCAACACCTCACTTACCCGCACTGGGTCACTCCATCATGTTATAGGCCCCCTTGCCAACCAATCTGCCCTCTTCACGGCAATCATGATCTTTTAAACATATGCCTAACCAGTACGCCTTAGCTTACCTCTGCTCAAAACCTTACTTACCCGCACTGGGTCACTCCATCATGTTATTGGCTCCCTTGCCAACCACTCTGCCCTCTTCATGGCAAGCATGATCTTTTGAACATATGCCTAACCAGTGCGCCTTAGCTAACATCTGCTCGGCACCTTACTTACCCGCACTGGGTCGCTCCATAATGTTTTTGCCCCCTTGCCAACCACTCTGCCCTCTTCACGGCAATCAAGATCTTTTAAACATATGCCTAACCAGTGCGCCTTAGCTTACCTCTGTTCGACACTTCACTTACCCGCACTGGGTCGCTCCATCATGTTATTGGCCCCCTTGCCAACCACTCTGCCCTCTTCACGGAAATCATGATCTTTTAAACGTATGCCTAACCAGTGCGCCTTAGCTTACCTCTGCTCAACACCTCACATACCCGCACTGGGTCACTCCATCATGTTATTGACCCCCTTGCCAACCACTCTACCCTCTTCACAGCAATCATGATCTTTTAAACATATGCCTAACCAGTGCGCCTTAGATTACATTTGCTCGACACCTCACTTACCGGCACTGGGTCGCTCCACATGTTATTGGCCCCCCTTGCCAACCACTCTGCCCTCTTCACAGCAATCATGATCTTTTAAACATATGCCTAACCAGTACGCCTTAGCTTACCTCTGCTCGACACCTTACTTACCCGCACTGGGTCGCTCCATCATGTTATTTGCCCCCTTGCCAACCACTCTGCCCTCTTCATGGCAATCATGATCTTTGAAACATAGGCCTAACCAGTGCGCCTTAGCTAACCTCTGCTCGACACCTTACTTACCTGCACTGGGTCGCTCCATCATGTTATTGCCCCCATTGACAAACACTCTGCCCTCTTCACGGCAATCATGATCTTTTAAATATATGCCTAACCAGTGCGCCTTAGCTTACCTCTGCTCGACACCTCACTTACCCGCACTGGGTCGCTCCATCATGTTATTGGCCCCCTTGCCAACCACTCTGCCCTCTTCACGGAAATCATGATCTTTTAAACGTATGCCTAACCAGTGCGCCTTAGCTTACCTCTGCTCGACACCTTACTTACCCGCACTGGGTCGCTCCATAATGTTATTGCCCCCTTGCCAACCACTCTGCCCTCTTCACAGCAATCATGATCTTTTAAACATATGCCTAACCAGTACGCCTTAGCTTACCTCTTCTCGACACCTTACTTACACGCACTGGGTCACTCCATCATGTTATTGCCCCCATTGCCAACCACTCTGCCCTCTTCACGGCAATCATGATCTTTTAAACATGTGCCTAACCAGTACGCCTTAGCTTACCTCTGCTCGACACCTCACTTACCCGCACTGGGTAGCTCCATCATGCTATTGGCCCCCTTGCCAACCACTCTGCCCTCTTCACAGCAATCATGATCTTTTAAACATAGGCGTAACCATTGCGCCTTAGCTTACCTCTGCTCGACACCTTACTTACCCGCACTGGGTCGCTCCATAATGTTATTGCCCCCTTGCCAACCACTCTGCCCTCTTCACAGCAATCATGATCTTTTAAACATATGCCTAACCAGTGCGCCTTAGCTAACCTCTGCTCGACACCTTACTTACCTGCACTGGGTCACTCCATCATGTTATTGCCCCCATTGCCAACCACTCTGCCCTCTTCACGGCAATCATGATCTTTTAAACATGTGCCTAACCAGTACGCCTTAGCTAACATCTGCTCGACACCTTACTTACCCGCACTGGGTCGCTCCATAATGTTATTGGCCCCCTTGCCAACCACTCTGCCCTCTTCACAGCAATCATGATCTTTTAAACATAGGCGTAACCATTGCGCCTTAGCTTACCTCTGCTCGACACCTCACTTACCCGCAATGGGTCGCTCCATCATGTTATTTGCCCCCTTCCCAACCACTCTGCCCTCTTCACGGCAATCATGATCTTTGAAACATATGCCTAACCAGTGCACATTAGCTTACCTCTGCTTGACACCTCACTTACCTGCACTAGGTCGCTCCATCTTGTTATTGGCCCCCTTGCCAACCACTCTGCCCTCTTCACGGAAATCATGATCTTTTAAACGTATGCCTAACCAATGCGCCTTAGCTTACCTCTGCTCGACACCTTACTTACCCGCACTGGGTCACTCCATCATGTTATTGGCTCCCTTGCCAACCACTCTGCCCTCTTCATGGCAATCATGATCTTTTAAACGTATGCCTAACCAGTGCGCCTTAGCTTACCTCTGCTCGACACCTTACTTACCCGCACTGGGTCGCTCCATAATGTTATTGCCCCCTTGCCAACCACTCTGCCCTCTTCACGGCAATCATGATCTTTTAAACATATGCCTTACCAGTGCGCCTTAGTTTACCTCTGCTCGACACCTCACTTACCCGCACTGGGTCTCTCCATCATGTTATTGGCCCCCTTGCCAACCACTCTGCCCTCTTCACGGAAATCGTGATCTTTTAAACATATGCGTAACCAGTGCGCCTTAGCTTACGTCTGCTCAACACCTCACTTACCCGCACTGGGTCACTCCATCATGTTATTGGCCCCCTTGCCAACCAATCTGCCCTCTTCACGGCAATCATGATGTTTTAAACATATGCCTAACCAGTACGCCTTAGCTTACCTCTGCTCGACACCTTACTTACCCGCACTGGGTCACTCCATCATGTTATTGGCTCCCTTGCCAACCACTCTGCCCTCTTCATGGCAATCATGATCTTTTAAACATATGCCTAACCAGTGCGCCTTAGCTAACATCTGCTCGACACCTTACTTACCCGCACTGGGTCGCTCCATAATGTTATTGCCCCCTTGCCAACCACTCTGCCCTCTTCACGGCAATCATGATCTTTTAAACATATGCCTAACCAGTGCGCCTTAGCTTACCTCTGCTCGACACCTTACTTACCCGCACTGGGTCGCTCCATCATGTTATTGGCCCCCTTGCCAACCACTCTGCCCTCTTCACGGAAATCATGATCTTTTAAACGTATGCCTAACCAGTGCGCCTTAGCTTACCTCTGCTCAACACCTCACTTACCCGCACTGGGTCGCTCCATCATGTTATTGGCCCCCTTGCCAACCACTCTACCCTCTTCACAGCAATCATGATCTTTTAAACATATGCCTAACCAGTGCGCCTTAGCTTACATCTGCTCGACACCTCACTTACCGGCACTGGGTCGCTCCACATGTTATTGGCCCCCTTGCCAACCACTCTGCCCTCTTCACAGCAATCATGATCTTTTAAACATATGCCTAACCAGTACGCCTTAGCTTACCTCTGCTCGACACCTTACTTACTCGCACTGGGTCGCTCCATCATGTTATTGGCCCCCTTGCCAACCACTCTGCCCACTTCATGGCAATCATGATCTTTGAAACATATGCCTAACCAGTGCGCCTTAGCTAACCTCTGCTCGACACCTTACTTACCTGCACTGGGTCACTCCATCATGTTATTGCCCCCATTGCCAACCACTCTGCCCTCTACACGGCAATCATGATCTTTTAAACATGTGCCTAACCAGTAAGCCTTAGCTTACCTCTGCTCGACACCTCACTTACCCGCACTGGGTAGCTCCATCATGTTATTGGCCCCCTTGCCAACCACTCTGCCCTCTTCACGGCAATCATGATCTTTTAAACATAGGCGTAACCATTGCGCCTTAGCTTACCTCTGCTCGACACCTCACTTACCCGCAATGGGTCGCTCCATCATGTTATTGGCCCCCTTGCCAACCACTCTGCCCTCTTCACGGCAATCATGCTCTTTTAAACATATGCCTAACCAGTGCACCTTAGCTTACCTCTGCTTGACACCTCACTTACCTGCACTGGGTAGCTCCATCATGTTATTGGCCCCCTTGCCAACCGCTCTGCCCTCTTCACGGCAATCATGATCTTTTAAACACATGCCTAACCAGTGTGCCTTAGCTTACCTCTGCTCGACACCTCACTTACCCCCACTGGGTCGCTCCATCATGTTATTGGCCCCCTTGCCAACCACTCTGCCCTCTTCACAGCAATCATGATATTTTAAACACATGCCTAACCAGTGTGCCTTAGCTTACCTCGCTCGACATCTCACTTACCCGCACTGGGTCGCTCCATCATGTTATTGGCCCCCTTGCCAACCACTCTGCCCTCTTCACAGCAATCATGGTCTTTTAAACACATGCCTAACCAGTGCGCCTTAGCTTACCTCTGCTCGACACCTCACTTACCCGCACTGGGTCGCTCCATCATGTAATTGGCCCCCTTGCCAACCACTCTGCCCTCTTCACGGAAATCTTGATCTTTTAAACGTATGCCTAACCAGTGCGCCTTAGCTTACCTCTGCTCAACACCTCACTTACCCGCACTGGGTCACTCCATCATGTTATTGGCCCCCTTGCCAACCACTCTACCCTCTTCACGGCAATCATGATCTTTTAAACATATGCCTAACCAGTGCGCCTTAGCTTACATTTGCTCGACACCTCACTTACCGGCACTGGGTCGCTCCATCATGTTATTGGCCCCCTTGCCAACCACTCTGCACTCTTCATGGCAATCATGATCTTTTAAACATATGCCTAACCAGTGCGCCTTAGCTAACCTCTGCTCGACACCTTACTTACCCGCACTGGGTCGCTCCATCATGTTATTTCCCCAATTGCCAAACACTCTGCCCTCTTCACGGCAATCATGATCTTTTAAACATATACCTAACCAGTGCGCCTTAGCTTACGTCTGCTCGACACCTCACTTACCCGCACTGGGTCACTCCATCATGTTATTGGGCCCCTTGCCAACCACTCTGCCCTCTTCACGGAAATCATGATCTTTTAAACATATGCCTAACCAGTACGGCTTAGCTTACCTCTGCTCAACACCTCACTTACCCCCACTGGGTCGCTCCATCATGTTATTGGCCCCCTTGCCAACCACTCTGCCCTCTTCACAGTAATCATGATCTTTTAAACACATGCCTAACCAGTGTGCCTTAGCTTACCTCTGCTCGACACCTCACTTACCGGCACTGGGTCGCTCCACATGTTATTGGCCCCCCCTGCCAACCACTCTGCCCTCTTCACAGCAATCATGATCTTTTAAACATATGCCTAACCAGTGTGCCTTAGTTTACCTCTGCTCGACACCTCACTTACCCGCACTGGGTCGCTCCATTATGTTATTGGCCCCCTTGCCAACCACTCTGCACTCTTCATGGCAATCATGATCTTTTAAACATATGCCTAACCATTGCGCCTTAGCTAACCTCTGCTCGACACCTTACTTACCCGCACTGGGTCGCTCCATCATGTTATTGGCCCCCTTGCCAACCACTCTGCTCTCTTCATGCCAATCATGATCTTTTAAACATATGCCTAACCAGTGCGCCTTAACTAACCTCTGCTCGACACCTTACTTACCCGCACTGGGTTGCTCCATAATGTTATTGCCCCCTTGCCAACCACTCTGCCCTCTTCACGGCAATCATGATCTTTTAAAAATATGCCTAACCAGTGCGCCTTAGCTTACATCTGCTCGACACCTCACTTACCGGCACTGGGTCGCTCCACATGTTATTGGCCCCCCCTGCCAACCACTCTGCCCTCTTCACAGCAATCATGATCTTTTAAACATATGCCTAACCAGTGTGCCTTAGTTTACCTCTGCTCGACACCTCACTTACCCGCACTGGGTCGCTCCATCATGTTATTGGCCCCCTTGCCAATCACTCTGCCCTCTTCACGGAAATCATGATCTTTTAAAAGTATGCCTAACCAGTGCGCCTTAGCTTACCTCTGCTCAACACCTCACATACCGGCACTGGGTCACTCCATCATGTTATTGGCTCCCTTGCCAACAACTCTGCCCTCTTCATGGCAATCATGATCTTTTAAACATATGCCTAACCAGTGCGCCTTAGCTAACATCTGCTCGACACCTTACTTACCCGCAGTGGGTCGCTCCATAATGTTATTGCCCCCTTGCCAACCACTCTGCCCTCTTCACAGCAATCAAGATCTTTTAAACATATGCCTAACCAGTGCGCCTTAGCTTACCTCTGCTCGACACCTCACTTACCCGCACTGGGTCGCTCCATCATGTTATTGGCCCCCTTGCCAACCACTCTACCCTCTTCACAGCAATCATGATCTTTTAAACATATGCCTAACCAGTGCGCCTTAGCTTACATCTGCTTGACACCTCACTTACCGGCACTGGGTCGCTCCACATGTTATTGGCCCCCTTGCCAACCACTCTGCCCGCTTCACAGCAATCATGATCTTTTAAACATATGCCTAACCAGTACGCCTTAGCTTACCTCTGCTCGACACCTTACTTACCCGCACTGGGTCGCTCCATCATGTTATTGGCCCCCTTGCCAACCACTCTGCCCTCTTCATGGCAATCATGATCTTTGAAACATATGCCTGACCAGTGCGCCTTAGCTAACCTCTGCTCGACACCTTACTTACCTGCACTGGGTCACTCCATCATGTTATTGCCCCCATTGCCAACCACTCTGCCCTCTTCACGTCAATCATGATCTTTTTAACATGTACCTAACCAGTACGCCTTAGCTTACCTCTGCTCGACACCTCACTTACCCGCTCTGGGTAGCTCCATCATGTTATTGGCCCCCTTGCCAACCACTCTGCCCTCTTCACGGCAATCATGATCTTTTATACATAGGCGTAACCATTGCGCCTTAGCTTACCTCTGCTCGAAACCTCACTTACCCGCAATGGGTCGCTCCATCATGTTATTGGCCCCCTTGCCAACCACTCTGCCCTCTTCACGGAAATCATGATCTTTTAAACATATGCCTACCCAGTGTGGCTTAGCTTACCTCTGCTCAACACCTCACTTACCCCCACTGGGCCGCTCCATCATGTTATTGGCCCCCTTGCCAACCACTCTGCCCTCTTCACAGTAATCATGATCTTTTAAACACATGCCTAACCAGTGTGCCTTAGCTTACCTCTGCTCGACACCTCACTTACCCGCACTGGTTCGCTCCATTATGTTATTGGCCCCCTTGCCAACCACTCTGCACTCTTCATGGCAATCATGATCTTTTAAACATATGCCTAACCAGAGCGCCTTAGCTAACCTCTGCTCGACACCTTACTTACCCGCACTGGGTCGCTCCATCATGTTATTGGCCCCCTTGCCAACCACTCTGCTCTCTTCATGCCAATCATGATCTTTTAAACATATGCCTAACCAGTGCGCCTTAGCTAACATCTGCTCGACACCTTACTTACCCGCCGTGGGTCGCTCCATAATGTTATTGCCCCCTTGCCAACCACTCTGCCCTCTTCACAGCAATCAAGATCTTTTAAACATATGCCTAACCAGTGCGCCTTAGCTTACCACTGCTCGACACCTCACTTACCCGCACTGGGTCGCTCCATAATGTTATTGCCCCCTTGCCAACCACTCTGCCCTCTTCACGGCAATCATGATCTTTTAAACATATGCCTAACCAGTGCGCCTTAGCTTATATCTGCTCGACACCTCACTTACCGGCACTGGGTTGCTCCACATGTTTTTGGCCCCCCCTTGCCAACCACTCTGCCCTCTTCACAGCAATCATGATCTTTTAAACATATGCCTAACCAGTGCGCCTTAGTTTACCTCTGCTCGACACCTCACTTACCCGCACTGGGTCCCTCCATCATGTTATTTCCCCAATTGCCAACCACTCTGCCCTCTTCACGGCAATCATGGTCTTTCAAACATATGCCTAACCAGTGTGCCTTAGCTTACGTCTGCTCGACACCTCACTTACCCGCACTGGGTCACTCCATCATGTTATTGGCCCCCTTGCCAACCACTCTGCCCTCTTCACGGCAATCATGATCTTTTAAACACATGCCTAACCAGTGTGCCTTAGCTTACCTCTGCTCGACACCTCACTTACCCCCACTGGGTCGTTCCATCATGTTATTGGCCCCCTTGCCGACCACTCTGCCCTCTTCACGGCAATCATGATCTTTTAAACATATGCCTTACCAGTGCGCCTTAGCTTACCTCTGCTCGAAACCTCACTTACCCGCACTGGGTCGCTCCATCATGTTATTGGCCCCCTTGCCAACCACTCTGCCCTCTTCACGGCAATCATGATGTTTTAAACATATAACTAACCAGTACGCCTTAGCTTACCTCTGCTCGACACCTTACTTACCCGCACTGGGTCACTCCATCATGTTATTGGCTCCCTTGCCAACCACTCTGCCCTCTTCATGGCAATCATGATCTTTTAAACATATGCCTAACCAGTGCGCCTTAGCTAACATCTGCTCGACACCTTACTTACCCGCACTGGGTCGCTCCAAAATGTTATTGCCCCCTTGCCAACCACTCTGCCCTCTTCACGGCAATCATGATCTTTTAAACATATGCCTAACCAGTGCGCCTTAGCTTACCTCTGCTCGACACCTCACTTACCCGCACTGGGTCGCTCCATCATGTTATTGGCCCCCTTGCCAACCACTCTGCCCTCTTCACAGAAATCATGATCTTTTAAACGTATGCCTAACCAGTGCGCCTTAGCTTACCTCTGCTCAACACCTTACTTACCCGCACTGGGTCGCTCCATCATGTTATTGGCCCCCTTGCCAACCACTCTACCCTATTCACTGCAATCATGATCTTTTAAACATATGCCTAACCAGTGCGCCTTAGCTTACATCTGCTCGACACCTCACTTACCGGCACAGGGTCGCTCCACATGTTATTGGCCCCCTTGCCAACCACTCTGCCCTCTTCATGGCAATCATGATCTTTGAAACATATGCCTAACCAGTGCGCCTTAGCTAACCTCTGCTCGACACCTTCCTTACCTGCACTGGGTCACTCCATCATGTTATTGCCCCCATTGCCAACCACTCTGCCCTCTTCACGGCAATCATGATCTTTTAAACACGTGCCTAACCAGTACGCCTTAGCTTACCTCTGCTCGACACCTCACTTACCCGCACTGGTTAGCTCCATCATGTTATTGGCCCCCTTGCCAACCACTCTGCCCTCTTCACGGCAATCATGATCTTTTAAACACATGCCTAACCAGTGTGCCTTAGCTTACCTCTGCTCGACACCTCACTTACCCCCACTGGGTCGTTCCATCATGTTATTGGCCCCCTTGCCGACCACTCTGCCCTCTTCACAGCAATCATGATCTTTTAAACATATGCCTTACCAGTGCGCCTTAGCTTACCTCTGCTCGACACCTCACTTACCTGCACTGGGTCGCTCCATCATGTTATTGGCCCCCTTGCCAACCACTCTGCCCTCTTCACGGAAATCATGATCTTTTAAACGTATGCCTAACCAGTGCGCCTTAGCTTACGTCTGCTCAACACCTCACTTATCCACACTGGGTCACTCCATCATGTTATTGGCCCCCTTGCCAACCAATCTGCCCTCTTCACGGCAATCATGATGTTTTAAACATATGCCTAACCAGTACGCCTTAGCTTACCTCTGCTCGACACCTTACTTACCCACACTGGGTCACTCCATCATGTTATTGGCTCCCTTGCCAACCACTCTGCCCTCTTCACGGCAATCATGATCTTTTAAACATATGCCTAACAGTGCGCCTTAGCTTACATCTGCTCGACACCTCACTTACCGGCACTGGGTCGCTCCATCATTTTATTGGCCCCCTTGCCAACCAATCTGCCCTCTTCACGGCAATCATGATGTTTTAAACATATGCCTAACCAGTACGCCTTAGCTTACCTCTGCTCGACACCTTACTTACCCGCACTGGGTCACTCCATCATGTTATTGGCTCCCTTGCCAACCACTCTGCCCTCTTTATGGCAATCATGATCTTTTAAACATATGCCTAACCAGTGCGCCTTAGCTAACATCTGCTCGACACCTTACTTACCCGCACTGGGTCGCTCCATAATGTTATTGCCCCCTTGCCAACCACTCTGCCCTCTTCACGGCAATCATGATCTTTTAAACATATGCCTAACCAGTGCGCCTTAGCTTACCTCTGCTCGACACCTCACTTACCCGCACTGGGTCGCTCCATCATGTTATTGGCCCCCTTGCCAACCACTCTGCCCTCTTCACAGAAATCATGATCTTTTAAACGTATGCCTAACCAGTGCGCCTTAGCTTACCTCTGCTCAACACCTCACTTACCCGCCCTGGGTCGCTCCATCATGTTATTGGCCCCCTTGCCAACCACTCTACCCTATTCACTGCAATCATGATCTTTTAAACATATGCCTAACCAGTGCGCCTCAGCTTACATCTGCTTGACACCTCACTTACCGGCACTGGGTCGCTCCACATGTTATTGGCCCCCTTGCCAACCACTCTGCCCTCTTCACAGCAATCATGATCTTTTAAACATATGCCTAACCAGTACGCCTTAGCTTACCTCTGCTCGACACCTTACTTACCCGCACTGGTTCGCTCCATCATGTTATTGCCCCCCTTGCCAACCACTCTGCCCTCTTCATGGCAATCATGATCTTTGAAACATATGCCTAACCAGTGCGCCTTAGCTAACCTCTGCTCGACACCTTACTTACCTGCACTGGGTCACTCCATCATGTTATTGCCCCCATTGCCAACCACTCTGCCCTCTTCACGGCAATCATGATCTTTTAAACATGTGCCTAACCAGTACGCCTTAGCTTACCTCTGCTCGACACCTCACTTACCCGCACTGGGTAGCTCCATCATGTTATTGGCCCCCTTGCCAACCACTCTGCCCTCTTCACGGCAATCATGATCTTTTAAACACATGCCTAACCAGTGTGCCTTAGCTTACCTCTGCTCGACACCTCACTTACCCCCACTGGGTCGTTCCATCATGTTATTGGCCCCCTTGCCAACCACTCTGCCCTCTTCACAGCAATCATGATCTTTTAAACACATGCCTAACCAGTGTTCCTTAGCTTACCTCGCTCGACACCTCACTTACCCGCACTGGGTCGCTCCATCATGTTATTGGCCCCCTTGCCAACCACTCTGCCCTCTTCACAGCAATCATGGTCTTTTAAACACATGCCTAACCAGTGCGCCTTAGCTTACCTCTGCTCGACACCTCACTTACCCGCACTGGGTCGCTCCATCATGTAATAGGCCCCCTTGCCAACCACTCTGCCCTCTTCACGGAAATCATGATCTTTTAAACGTATGCCTAACCAGTGCGCCTTAGCTTACCTCTGCTCAACACCTCACTTACCCGCACTGGGTCACTCCATCATGTTATTGGCCCCCTTGCCAACCACTCTACCCTCTTCATGGCAATCATGATCTTTTAAACATATGCCTAACCAGTGCGCCTTAGCTTACATTTGCTCGACACCTCACTTACCGGCACTGGGTCGCTCCATCATGTTATTGGCCCCCTTGCCAACCACTCTGCACTCTTCATGGCAATCATGATCTTTTAAACATATGCCTAACCAGTGCGCCTTAGCTAACCTCTGCTCGACACCTTACTTACCCGCACTGGGTCACTCCATCATGTTATTTCCCCAATTGCCAACCACTCTGCCCTCTTCACGGCAATCATGATCTTTTAAACATATGCCTAACCAGTGCGCCTTAGCTTACGTCTGCTCGACACCTCACTTACCCGCACTGGGTCACTCCATCATGTTATTGGCCCCCTTGCCAACCACTCTGCCCTCTTCATGGAAATCATGATCTTTTAAACATATGCCTAACCAGTGTGCCTTAGCTTACCTCTGCTCAACACCTCACTTACCCCCACTGGGTCGCTCCATCATGTTATTGGCCCCCTTGACAACCACTCTGCCCTCTTCACAGCAATCATGATCTTTAAACACATGCCTAACCATTGTGCCTTAGCTTACCTCTGCTCGACACCTCACTTACCCGCACTGGGTCGCTCCATCATGTTATTGGCCCCCTTGCCAACCACTCTGCACTCTTCATGGCAATCATGATCTTTTAAACATATGCCTAACCAGTGTGCCTTAGCTAACCTCTGCTCGACACCTTACTTACCCGCACTGGGTCGCTCCATCATGTTATTGGTCCCCTTGCCAACCACTCTGCCCTCTTCATGGCAATCATGATCTTTTAAACATATGCCTAACCAGTGCCCCTTAACTAACCTCTGCTCGACACCTTACTTACCCGCACTGGGTCGCTCCATAATTTTATTGCCCCCTTGCCAACCACTCTGCCCTCTTCACGGCAATCATGATCTTTTAAACATATGCCTAACCAGTGCACCTTAGCTTACATCTGCTCGACACCTCACTTACCGGCACTGGGTCGCTCCACATGTTATTGGCCCCCCTTGCCAACCACTCTGCCCTCTTCACAGCAATCATGATCTTTTAAACATATGCCTAACCAGTGCGCCTTAGCTTACCTCTGCTCGACACCTCACTTACCCGCACTGGGTCGCTCCATCATGTTATTGGCCCCTTGCCAACCACTCTACCCTCTTCACGGAAATCATGATCTTTTAAACGTATGCCTAACCAGTGCGCCTTAGCTTACCTCTGCTCGACACCTTACTTACCTGCACTGGGTCGCTCCATCATGTTATTGCCCCCATTGCCAACCACTCTGCCCTCTTCACGGCAATCATGATCTTTTAAATATATGCCTAACCAGTGCTCCTTAGCTTACCTCTGCTCAACACCTCTCTTACCTGCACTGGGTCGCTCCATCATGTTATTGGCCCACTTGCCAACCACTCTGCCCTCTTCACGGAAATCATGATCTTTTAAACGTATGCCTAACCAGTGCGCCTTAGCTTACCTCTGCTCGACACCTTACTTACCCGCACTGGGTCACTCCATCATGTTATTGGCTCCCTTGCCAACCACTCTGCCATCTTCATGGCAATCATGATCTTTTAAACATATGCCTAACCAGTGCGCCTTAGCTAACATCTGCTCGACACCTTACTTACCCGCACTGGGTCGCTCCATAATGTTATTGCCCCCTTACCAACCACTCTTCCCTCTTCACGGCAATCATGATCTTTTAAACATATGCCTTACCAGTGCACCTTAGCTTACCTCTGCTCGACACCTCACTTACCCGCACTGGGTCGCTCCATAATGTTATTGGCCCTCTTGCCAACCACTCTGCCCTCTTCACGGAAATCATGATCTTTTAAACGTATGCCTAACCAGTGCGCCTTAGCTTACGTCTGCTCAACACCTCACTTACCCGCACTGGGTCACTCCATCATGTTATTGGCCCCCTTGCCAACCAATCTGCCCTCTCCATGGCAATCATGATCTTTTAAACATATGCCTAACCAGTGCGCCTTAGCTTACATCTGCTCGACACCTCACTTACCGGCACTGGGTCGCTCCAACATGTTATTGGCCCCCTTGCCAACCACTCTGCCCTCTTCACAGCAATCATGATGTTTTAAACATATGCCTAACCAGTACGCCTTAGCTTACCTCTGCTCGACACCTTACTTACCCGCACTGGGTCACTCCATCATGTTATTGGCTCCCTTGCCAACCACTCTGCCCTCTTCATGGCAATCATGATCTTTAAACACATGCCTAACCATTGTGCCTTAGCTTACCTCTGCTCGACACCTCACTTACCCGCACTGGGTCGCTCCATCATGTTATTGGCCCCCTTGCCAACCACTCTGCACTCTTCATGGCAATCATGATCTTTTAAACATATGCCTAACCAGTGTGCCTTAGCTAACCTCTGCTCGACACCTTACTTACCCGCACTGGGTCGCTCCATCATGTTATTGGTCCCCTTGCCAACCACTCTGCCCTCTTCATGGCAATCATGATCTTTTAAACATATGCCTAACCAGTGCCCCTTAACTAACCTCTGCTCGACACCTTACTTACCTGCACTGGGTCGCTCCATAATTTTATTGCCCCCTTTCCAACCACTCTGCCCTCTTCACGGCAATCATGATCTTTTAAACATATGCCTAACCAGTGCACCTTAGCTTACATCTGCTCGACACCTCACTTACCGGCACTAGGTTGCTCCACATGTTATTGGCCCCCCTTGCCAACCACTCTGCCCTCTTCACAGCAATCATGATCTTTTAAACATATGCCTAACCAGTGCGCCTTAGCTTACCTCTGCTCGACACCTCACTTACCTGCACTGGGTCGCTCCATCATGTTATTGGCCCCTTGCCAACCACTCTGCCCTCTTCACGGAAATCATGATCTTTTAAACGTATGCCTAACCAGTGCGCCTTAGCTTACCTCTGCTCGACACCTTACTTACCTGCACTGGGTCGCTCCATCATGTTATTGCCCCCATTGCCAACCACTCTGCCCTCTTCACGGCAATCATGATCTTTTAAATATATGCCTAACCAGTGCGCCTTAGCTTACCTCTGCTCAACACCTCTCTTACCTGCACTGGGTCGCTCCATCATGTTATTGGCCCACTTGCCAACCACTCTGCCCTCTTCACGGAAATCATGATCTTTTAAACGTATGCCTAACCAGTGCGCCTTAGCTTACCTCTGCTCGACACCTTACTTACCCGCACTGGGTCACTCCATCATGTTATTGGCTCCCTTGCCAACCACTCTGCCATCTTCATGGCAATCATGATCTTTTAAACATATGCCTAACCAGTGCGCCTTAGCTAACATCTGCTCGACATCTTACTTACCCGCACTGGGTCGCTCCATAATGTTATTGCCCCCTTACCAACCACTCTTCCCTCTTCACGGCAATCATGATCTTTTAAACATATGCCTTACCAGTGCACCTTAGCTTACATCTGCTCGACACCTCACTTACCGGCACTGGGTCGCTCCACATGTTATTGGCCCCATTGCCAACCACTCTGCCCTCTTCACGGAAATCATGATCTTTTAAACGTATGCCTAACCAGTGCGCCTTAGCTTACCTCTGCTCGACACCTTACTTACCCGCACTGGGTCACTCCATCATGTTATTGGCTCCCTTGCCAACCACTCTGCACTCTTCATGGCAATCATGATCTTTTAAACATATGCCTAACCAGTGCGCCTTAGCTAACATCTGCTCGGCACCTTACTTACCCGCACTGGGTCGCTCCATAATGTTATTGCCCCCTTGCCAACCACTCTGCCCTCTTCACGGCAATCATGATCTTTTAAACATATGCCTTACCAGTGCGCCTTAGCTTACCTCAGCTCAACACCTCACTTACCCGCACTGGGTCGCTCCATCATGTTATTGGCCCCTTGCCAACCACTCTGCCCTCTTCACGGAAATCATGATCTTTTAAACATATGCCTAACCAGTGCGCCTTAGCTTACGTCTGCTCAACACCTCACTTACCCGCACTGGGTCACTCCATCATGTTATTGGCCCCCTTGCCAACCACTCTACCCTCTTCACGGCAATCATGATCTTTTAAACATATGCCTAACCAGTGCGCCTTAGCTTACATTTGCTCGACACCTCACTTACCGGCACTGGGTCGCTCCATCATGTTATTGGCCCCCTTGCCAACCACTCTGCACTCTTCATGGCAATCATGATCTTTTAAACATATGCCTAACCAGTGCGCCTTAGCTAACCTCTGCTCGACACCTTACTTACCCGCACTGGGTCACTCCATCATGTTATTTCCCCAATTGCCAACCACTCTGCCCTCTTCACGGCAATCATGATCTTTTAAACATATGCCTAACCAGTGCGCCTTAGCTTACGTCTGCTCGACACCTCACTTACCCGCACTGGGTCACTCCATCATGTTATTGGCCCCCTTGCCAACCACTCTGCCCTCTTCACGGAAATCATGATCTTTTAAACATATGCCTAACCAGTGTGCCTTAGCTTACCTCTGCTCAACACCTCACTTACCCCCACTGGGTCGCTCCATCATGTTATTGGCCCCCTTGACAACCACTCTGCCCTCTTCACAGCAATCATGATCTTTAAACACATGCCTAAGCATTGTGCCTTAGCTTACCTCTGCTCGACACCTCACTTACCCGCACTGGGTCGCTCCATCATGTTATTGGTCCCCTTGCCAACCACTCTGCCCTCTTCATGGCAATCATGATCTTTTAAACATATGCCTAACCAGTGCCCCTTAACTAACCTCTGCTCGACACCTTACTTACCTGCACTGGGTCGCTCCATAATTTTATTGCCCCCTTTCCAACCACTCTGCCCTCTTCACGGCAATCATGATCTTTTAAACATATGCCTAACCAGTGCACCTTAGCTTACATCTGCTCGACACCTCACTTACCGGCACTAGGTCGCTCCACATGTTATTGGCCCCCCTTGCCAACCACTCTGCCCTCTTCACAGCAATCATGATCTTTTAAACATATGCCTAACCAGTGCGCCTTAGCTTACCTCTGCTCGACACCTCACTTACCCGCACTGGGTCGCTCCATCATGTTATTGGCCCCTTGCCAACCACTCTGCCCTCTTCACGGAAATCATGATATTTTAAACGTATGCCTAACCAGTGCGCCTTAGCTTACCTCTGCTCGACACCTTACTTACCTGCACTGGGTCGCTCCATCATGTTATTGCCCCCATTGCCAACCACTCTGCCCTCTTCACGGCAATCATGATCTTTTAAATATATGCCTAACCAGTGCGCCTTAGCTTACCTCTGCTCAACACCTCTCTTACCTGCACTGGGTCGCTCCATCATGTTATTGGCCCACTTGCCAACCACTCTGCCCTCTTCACGGAAATCATGATCTTTTAAACGTATGCCTAACCAGTGCGCCTTAGCTTACCTCTGCTCGACACCTTACTTACCCGCACTGGGTCACTCCATCATGTTATTGGCTCCCTTGCCAACCACTCTGCCATCTTCATGGCAATCATGATCTTTTAAACATATGCCTAACCAGTGCGCCTTAGCTAACATCTGCTCGACACCTTACTTACCCGCACTGGGTCGCTCCATAATGTTATTGCCCCCTTACCAACCACTCTTCCCTCTTCACGGCAATCATGATCTTTTAAACATATGCCTTACCAGTGCACCTTAGCTTACCTCTGCTCGACACCTCACTTACCCGCACTGGGTCGCTCCATAATGTTATTGGCCCCCTTGCCAACCACTCTGCCCTCTTCACGGAAATCATGATCTTTTAAACGTATGCCTAACCAGTGCGCCTTAGCTTACGTCTGCTCAGCACCTCACTTACCCGCACTGGGTCACTCCATCATGTTATTGGCCCCCTTGCCAACCAATCTGCCCTCTCCATGGCAATCATGATCTTTTAAACATATGCCTAACCAGTGCGCCTTAGCTTACATCTGCTCGACACCTCACTTACCGGCACTGGGTCGCTCCAACATGTTATTGGCCCCCTTGCCAACCACTCTGCCCTCTTCACAGCAATCATGATGTTTTAAACATATGCTTAACCAGTACGCCTTAGCTTACCTCTGCTCGACACCTTACTTACCCGCACTGGGTCACTCCATCATGTTATTGGCTCCCTTGCCAACCACTCTGCCCTCTTCATGGCAATCATGATCTTGTAAACATATGCCTAACCAGTGTGCCTTAGCTTACATCTGCTCGACACCTCACTTACCGGCACTGGGTCGCTCCACATGTTATTGGCCCCCTTGCCAACCACTCTGCCCTCTTCACAGCAATCATGATCTTTTAAACATATGCGTAACCATTGCGCCTTAGCTTACCTCTGCTCGACACCTCACTTACCCGCAATGGGTCGCTCCATCATGTTTTTGGCCCCCTTGCCAACCACTCTGCCCTCTTCACGGCAATCATGCTCTTTTAAAAATATGTCTAACCAGTGCACCTTAGCTTACCTCTGCTTGACACCTCACTTGCCTGCACTGGGTCGCTCCATAATGTTATTGCCCCCTTGCCAACCACTCTGCCCTCTTCACGGCAATCATGATCTTTTAAACATATGCCTTACCAGTGCGCCTTAGCTTACCTCAGCTCGACACCTCACTTACCCGCACTGGGTCGCTCCATCATGTTATTGGCCCCCTTGCCAACCACTCTGCCCTCTTCACGGAAATCATGATCTTTTAAACGTATGCCTAACCAGTGCGCCTTAGCTTACGTCTGCTCAACACCTCACTTACCCGCACTGGGTCACTCCATCATGTTATTGGCCCCCTTGCCAACCAATCTGCCCTCTTCACGGCAATCATGATCTTTTAAACATATGCCAAACCAGTGCCCCTTAGCTTACATCTGCTCGACACCTCACTTACCGGCACTGGGTCGCTCCATCATGTTACTGGCCCCCTTGCCAACCAATCTGCCCTCTTCACGGCAATCATGATGTTTTAAACATATGCCTAACCAGTGCACCTTAGCTTACATCTGCTCGACACCTTACTTACCCGCAGTGGGTCGCTCCATAATGTTATTGCCCCCTTGCCAACCACTCTGCCCTCTTCACAGCAATCAAGATCTTTTAAACATATGCCTAACCAATGCGTCTTAGCTTACCTCTGCTCGACACCTCACTTACCCGCACTGGGTCGCTCCATCATGTTATTGGCCCCCTTGCCAACCACTCTACCCTCTTCACAGCAATCATGATCTTTTAAACATATGCCTAACCAGTGCGCCTTCGCTTACATCTGCTCGACACCTCACTTACCGGCACTGGGTCGCTCCACATGTTATTGGCCCCCTTGCCAACCACTCTGCCCTCTTCACGGCAATCATGATCTTTTAAACATAGGCGTAACCATTGCGCCTTAGCTTACCTCTGCTCGAAACCTCACTTACCCGCAATGGGTCGCTCCATCATGTTATTGGCCCCCTTGCCAACCACTCTGCCCTCTTCACGGAAATCATGATCTTTTAAACATATGCCTACCCAGTGTGGCTTAGCTTACCTCTGCTCAACACCTCACTTACCCCCACTGGGTCGCTCCATCATGTTATTGGCCCCCTTGCCAACCACTCTGCCCTCTTCACAGTAATCATGATCTTTTAAACACATGCCTAACCAGTGTGCCTTAGCTTACCTCTGCTCGACACCTCACTTACCCGCACTGGTTCGCTCCATTATGTTATTGGCCCCCTTGCCAACCACTCTGCACTCTTCATGGCAATCATGATCTTTTAAACATATGCCTAACCAGAGCGCCTTAGCTAACCTCTGCTCGACACCTTACTTACCCGCACTGGGTCGCTCCATCATGTTATTGGCCCCCTTGCCAACCACTCTGCTCTCTTCATGCCAATCATGATCTTTTAAACATATGCCTAACCAGTGCGCCTTAGCTAACATCTGCTCGACACCTTACTTACCAGCAGTGGGTCGCTCCATAATGTTATTGCCCCCTTGCCAACCACTCTGCCCTCTTCACAGCAATCAAGATCTTTTAAACATATGCCTAACCAGTGCGCCTTAGCTTACCTCTGCTCGACACCTCACTTACCCGCACTGGGTCGCTCCATAATGTTATTGCCCCCTTGCCAACCACTCTGCCCTCTTCACGGCAATCATGATCTTTTAAACATATGCCTAACCAGTCGCCTTAGCTTACATCTGCTCGACACCTCACTTACCGGCACTGGGTCGCTCCACATGTTTTTGGCCCCCCCTTGCCAACCACTCTGCCCTCTTCACAGCAATCATGATCTTTTAAACATATGCCTAAGCAGTGCGCCTTAGTTTACCTCTGCTCGACACCTCACTTACCCGCACTGGGTCGCTCCATCATGTTATTGGCCCCCTTGCAAATCACTCTGCCCTCTTCACGGAAATCATGATCTTTTAAACGTATGCCTAACCAGTGCGCCTTAGCTTACCTCTGCTCAACACCTCACATACCCGCACTGGGTCACTCCATCATGTTATTGGCTCCCTTGCCAACCACTCTGCCCTCTTCATGGCAATCATGATCTTTTAAACATATGCCTAACCAGTGCGCCTTAGCTAACATCTGCTCGACACCTTACTTACCCGCAGTGGGTCGCTCCATAATGTTATTGCCCCCTTGCCAACCACTCTGCCCTCTTCACAGCAATCAAGATCTTTTAAACATATGCCTAACCAGTGCGCCTTAGCTTACCTCTGCTCGACACCTCACTTACCCGCACTGGGTCGCTCCATCATGTTATTGGCCCCCTTGCCAACCACTATACCCTCTTCACAGCAATCATGATCTTTTAAACATATGCCTAACCAGTGCGCCTTAGCTTACATCTGCTCGACACCTCACTTACCGGCACTGGGTCGCTCCACATGTTATTGGCCCCCTTGCCAACCACTCTGCCCTCTTCACAGCAATCATGATCTTTTAAACATATGCCTGACCAGTGCGCCTTAGCTAACCTCTGCTCGACACCTTACTTACCTGCACTGGGTCACTCCATCATGTTATTGCCCCCATTGCCAACCACTCTGCCCTCTTCACGTCAATCATGATCTTTTTAACATGTACCTAACCAGTACGCCTTAGCTTACCTCTGCTCGACACCTCACTTACCCGCTCTGGGTAGCTCCATCATGTTATTGGCCCCCTTGCCAACCACTATACCCTCTTCACAGCAATCATGATCTTTTAAACATATGCCTAACCAGTGCGCCTTAGCTTACATCTGCTCGACACCTCACTTACCAACACTGGGTCGCTCCACATGTTATTGGCCCCCTTGCCAACCACTCTGCCCTCTTCACAGCAATCATGATCTTTTAAACATATGCCTGACCAGTGCGCCTTAGCTAACCTCTGCTCGACACCTTACTTACCTGCACTGGGTCACTCCATCATGTTATTGCCCCCATTGCCAACCACTCTGCCCTCTTCACGTCAATCATGATCTTTTTAACATGTACCTAACCAGTACGCCTTAGCTTACCTCTGCTCGACACCTCACTTACCCGCTCTGGGTAGCTCCATCATGTTATTGGCCCCCTTGCCAACCACTCTGCCCTCTTCACGGCAATCATGATCTTTTAAACATAGGCGTAACCATTGCGCCTTAGCTTACCTCTGCTCGAAACCTCACTTACCCGCAATGGGTCGCTCCATCATGTTATTGGCCCCCTTGCCAACCACTCTGCCCTCTTCACGGAAATCATGATCTTTTAAACATATGCCTACCCAGTGTGGCTTAGCTTACCTCTGCTCAACACCTCACTTAACCCCACTGGGTCGCTCCATCATGTTATTGGCCCCCTTTCCAACCACTCTGCCCTCTTCACAGTAATCATGATCTTTTAAACACATGCCTAACCAGTGTGCCTTAGCTTACCTCTGCTCGACACCTCACTTACCCGCACTGGCTCGCTCCATTATGTTATTGGCCCCCTTGCCAACCACTCTGCACTCTTCATGGCAATCATGATCTTTTAAACATATGCCTAACCAGAGCGCCTTAGCTAACCTCTGCTCGACACCTTACTTACCCGCACTGGGTCGCTCCATCATGTTATTGGCCCCCTTGCCAACCACTCTGCTCTCTTCATGCCAATCATGATCTTTTAAACATATGCCTAACCAGTGCGCCTTAGCTAACATCTGCTCAACACCTTACTTACCCGCAGTGGGTCGCTCCATAATGTTATTGCCCCCTAGCCAACCACTCTGCCCTCTTCACAGCAATCAAGATCTTTTAAACATATGCCTAACCAGTGCGCCTTAGCTTCCCTCTGCTCGACACCTCACTTACCCGCACTGGGTCGCTCCATAATGTTATTGCCCCCTTGCCAACCACTCTGCCGTCTTCACGGCAATCATGATCTTTTAAACATATGCCTAACCAGTGCGCCTTAGCTTACATCTGCTCGACACCTCACTTACCGGCACTGGGTCGCTCCACATGTTATTGGTCCCCCCTTGCCAACCACTCTGCCCTCTTCACAGCAATCATGATCTTTTAAACATATGCCTAACCAGTGCGCCTTAGTTTACCTCTGCTCGACACCTCACTTACCCGCACTGGGTCGCTCCATCATGTTATTGGCCCCCTTGCAAATCACTCTGCCCTCTTCACGGAAATCATGATCTTTTAAACGTATGCCTAACCAGTGCGCCTTAGCTTACCTCTGCTCAACACCTCACATACCCGCAGTGGGTCGCTCCATCATGTTATTGGCCCCCTTGCCAACCACTCTACCCTCTTCACAGCAATCATGATCTTTTAAACATATGCCTAACCAGTGCGCCTTAGCTTACATCTGCTCTACACCTCACTTACCGGCACTGGGTCGCTCCACATGTTATTGGCCCCCTTGCCAACCACTCTGCCCTCTTCACAGCAATCATGATCTTTTAAACATATGCCTAACCAGTACGCCTTAGCTTACCTCTGCTCGACACCTTACTTACCCGCAATGGGTCGCTCCATCATGTTATTGGCCTCCTTGCCAACCACTCTGCCCTCTTCATGGCAATCATGATCTTTGAAACATATGCCTAACCAGTGCGCCTTAGCTAACCTCTGCTCGACACCTTACTTACCTGCACTGGGTCACTCCATCATGTTATTGCCCCCATTGCCAACCACTCTGCCCTCTTCACAGCAATCATGATCTTTTAAACATATGCCTAACCAGTGCGCCTTAGCTTACATCTGCTCGACACCTCACTTACCGGCACTGGGTCGCTCCACATGTTATTGGCCCCCTTGCCAACCACTCTGCCCTCTTCACAGCAATCATGATCTTTTAAAAATATGCCTAACCAGTACGCCTTAGCTTACCTCTGCTCAACACCTCAATTACCCGCACTGGGTAGCTCCATCATGTTATTGGCCCCCTTGCCAACCACTCTGCCCTCTTCACGGCAATCATGATCTTTTAAACATAGGCGTAACCATTGCGCCTTAGCTTACCTCTGCTCGACACCTCACTTATCCGCAATGGGTCGCTCCATCATGTTATTGGCCCCCTTGCCAACCACTCTGCCCTCTTCACGGCAATCATGCTCTTTTAAACATATGCCTAACCAGTGCACCTTAGCTTACCTCTGCTTGACACCTCACTTACCTGTACTGGGTAGCTCCATCATGTTATTGGCCCCCTTGCCAACCACTCTGCCCTCTTCACGGCAATCATGATCTTTTAAACACATGCCTAACCAGTGTGCCTTAGCTTACCTCTGCTCGACACTTCACTTACCCCCACTGGGTCGCCCCATCATGTTATTGGCCCCCTTGCCAACCACTCTGCCCTCTTCACAGCAATCATGATATTTTAAACACATGCCTAACCAGTGTGCCTTAGCTTACCTCGCTCGACACCTCACTTACCCGCACTGGGTCGCTCCATCATGTTATTGGCCCCCTTGCCAACCACTCTGCCCTCTTCACAGCAATCATGGTCTTTTAAACACATGCCTAACCAGTGCGCCTTAGCTTACCTCTGCTCGACACCTCACTTACCCGCACTGGGTCGCTCCATCATGTAATTGGCCCCCTTGCCAACCACTCTGCCCTCTTCACAGAAATCTTGATCTTTTAAACGTATGCCTAACCAGTGCGCCTTAGCTTACCTCTGCTCAACACCTTACTTACCCGCACTGGGTCACTCCATCATGTTATTGGCCCCCTTGCCAACCACTCTACCCTCTTCACGGCAATCATGATCTTTTAAACATATGCCTAACCAGTGCGCCTTAGCTTACATTTGCGCGACACCTCACTTACCTGCACTGGGTCGCTCCATCATGTTATTGGCCCCCTTGCCAACCACTCTGCACTCTTCATGGCAATCATGATCTTTTAAACATATGCCTAACCAGTCGCCGTAGCTAACCTCTGCTCGACACCTTACTTACCCGCACTGGGTCGCTCCATCATGTTATTTCCCCAATTGCCAAACACTCTGCCCTCTTCACGGCAATCATGATCTTTTAAACATATGCCTAACCAGTGCGCCTTAGCTTACGTCTGCTCGACACCTCACTTACCCGCACTGGGTCACTCCATCATGTTATTGGCCCCCTTGCCAACCACTCTGCCCTCTTCACGGAAATCATGATCTTTTAAACATATGCCTAACCAGTGTGCCTTAGCTTAACTCTGCTCAACACCTCACTTACCTGCACTGGGTCACTCCATCGTGTTATTGAGCCCCCTTGCAAACCACTCTACCCTCTTCACGGCAATCATGATCTTTTAAACATATGCCTAACCAGTGCGCCTTAGCTTACATTTGCTCGACACCTCACTTACCGGCACTGGGTCGCTCCATCATGTTACTGGCCCCCTTGCCAACCACTCTGCACTCTTCATGGCTATCATGATCTTTTAAACATATGCCTAACCAGTCGCCTTAGCTAACCTCTGCTCGACACCTTACTTACCCGCGCTGGGTCGCTCCATCATGTTATTTCCCCAATTGCCAAACACTCTGCCATCTTCACGGCAATCATGATCTTTTAAACATATGCCTAACCAGTGCGCCTTAGCTTACGTCTGCTCGACACCTCACTTACCCGCACTGGGTCACTCCATCATGTTATTGGCCCCCTTGCCAACCACTCTGCCCTCTTCACGGAAATCATGATCTTTTAAACATATGCCTAACCAGTGTGCCTTAGCTTACCTCTGCTCAACACCTCACTTACCCCCACTGGGTCGCTCCATCATGTTATTGGCCCCCTTGCCAACCACTCTGCCCTCTTCACAGTAATCATGATCTTTTAAACACATGCCTAACCAGTGTGCCTTAGCTTACCTCTGCTCGACACCTCACTTACCCGCACTGGGTCGCTCCATCATGTTATTGGCCCCCTTGCCAACCACTCTGCACTCTTCATGGCAATCATGATCTTTTAAACATATGCCTAACCAGTGCGCCTTAGCTAACCTCTGCTCGACACCTTACTTACCCGCACTGGATCGCTCCATCATGTTATTGGCCCCCTTGCCAACCACTCTGCCCTCTTCATGGCAATCATGATCTTTTAAACATATGCCTAACCAGTGCGCCTTAACTAACCTCTGCTCGACACCTTACTTACCCACACTGGGTTGCTCCATAATGTTATTGCCCCATTGCCAACCACTCTGCCCTCTTCACGGCAATCATGATCTTTTAAACATGTGCCTAACCAGTACGCCTTAGCTTACCTCTGCTCGACACCTCACTTACCCGCACTGGGTAGCTCCATCATGTTATTGGCCCCCTTGCCAACCACTCTGCCCTCTTCCCAGCAATCATGATCTTTTAAACCTAAGCGTAACCATTGCGCCTTAGCTTACCTCTGCTCGACACCTCACTTACACGCAATGGGTCGCTCCATCATGTTATTTGCCCCCTTGCCAACCGCTCTGCCCTCTTCACGGCAATCATGATCTTTGAAACATATGCCTAACCAGTGCACCTTAGCTTACCTCTGCTTGACACCTCACTTACCTGCACTGGGTCGCTCCATCATGTTATTGGCCCCCTTGTCAACCACTCTGCACACTTCACGGAAATCATGATCTTTTAAACGTATGCCTAACCAGTGCGCCTTAGCTTACCTCTGCTCGACACCTTACTTACTCGCACTGGGTCACTCCATCATGTTATTGGCTCCCTTGCCAACCACTCTGCCCTCTTCATGGCAATCATGATCTTTTAAACGTATGCCTAACCAGTGCGCCTTAGCTTACCTCTGCTCGACACCTTACTTACCCGCACTGGGTCGCTCCATAATGTTATTGCCCCCTTCCCAACCACTCTGCCCTCTTCACGGCAATCATGATCTTTTAAACATATGCCTTACCAGTGCGCCTTAGTTTACCTCTGCTTGACACCTCACTTACCCGCACTGGGTCGCTCCATCATGTTATTGGCCCCCTTGCCAACCAATCTGCCCTCTTCAAGGCAATCATGATCTTTTAAACATATGCCTAACCAGTGCCCCTTAGCTTACATCTGCTCTACACCTCACTTACCGGCACTGGGGTCGCTCCATCATGTTATTGGCCCCCTTGCCAACCAATCTGCCCTCTTCACGGCAATCCTGATGTTTTAAACATATGCCTAACCAGTACGCCTTAGCTTACCTCTGCTCGACACCTTACTTACCCGCACTGGGTCACTCCATGATGTTATTGGCTCCCTTGCCAACCACTCTGCCCTCTTCATGGCAATCTTGATCTTTTAAACATATGCCTAACCAGTGCGCCTTAGCTAACATCTGCTCGACACCTTACTTACCCGCACTGGGTCGCTCCATAATGTTATTGCCCCCTTGCCAACCACTCTGCCCTCTTCACGGCAATCATGATCTTTTAAACATATGCCTAACCAGTGCGCCTTAGCTTACCTCTGCTCGACACCTTACTTACCCGCACTGGGTCGCTCCATCATGTTATTGGCCCCCTTGCCAACCACTCTGCCCTCGTCACGGAAATCATGATCTTTTAAACGTATGCCTAACCAGTGCGCCTTAGCTTACCTCTGCTCAACACCTCACTTACCCGCACTGGGTCACTCCATCATGTTATTGGCCCCCTTGCCAACCACTCTACCCTCTTCACAGCAATTAAGATCTTTTAAACATATGCCTAACCAGTGCGCCTTAGCTTACATCTGCTCGACACCTCACTTACCGGCACTGGGTCGCTCCACATGTTATTGGCCCCCTTGCCAACCACTCTGCCCTCTTCACAGCAATCATGATCTTTTAAACATATGCCTAACCAGTACGCCTTAGCTTACCTCTGCTCGACACCTTACTCACCCGCACTGGGTCGCTCCATCATGGTATTGGCCCCCTTGCCAACCACTCTGCCCTCTTCATGGCAATCATGATCTTTGAAACATATGCCTAACCAGTGCGCCTTAGCTAACCTCTGCTCGACACCTTACTTACCTGCACTGGGTCACTCCAACATGTTATTGCCCCCATTGCCAACCACTCTGCCCTCTTCACGGCAATCATGATCTTTTAAACATGTGCCTAACCAGTGCGCCTAAGCTTACCTCTGCTCGACACCTCACTTACCCGCACTGGGTCGCTCCATCATGTTATTGCCCCCCTTGCCAACCACTCTGCCCTCTTCACGGAAATCATGATCTTTTAAACATATGCCTAACCAGTGCGCCTTAGCTTACCTCTGCTCGACACCTCACTTACCCGCACTGGGTCGCTCCATCATGTTATTGCCCCCATTGCCAACCACTCTGCCCTCTTCACGGCAATCATGATCTTTTAATTATATGCCTAACCAGTGCGCCTTAGCTTACCTCTGCTCGACACCCCACTTACCAGCACTGGGTCGCTCCATCATGTTATTGGCCCCCTTGCCAACCACTCTGCCATCTGCACGGAAATCATGATCTTTTAAACGTATGCCTAACCAGTGCGCCTTAGCTTACCTCTGCTCAACACCTCACATACCCGCACTGGGTCACTCCATCATGTTATTGACCCCCTTGCCAACCACTCTACCCTCTTCACAGCAATCATGATCTTTAAACATATGCCTAACTAGTGCGCCTTAGCTTACATCAGCTCGACACCTCACTTACCGGCACTGGGTCGCTCCACATGTTATTGGTCCCCTTGCCAACCCCTTTGCCCTCTTCACAGCAATCATGATCTTTTAAACATATGCCTAACCAGTACGCCATAGCTTACCTCTGCTCGACACCTTACTTACCCACTGGGTCGCTCCATCATGTTATTGGCCCCCTTGCCAACCACTCTGCCCTCTTTATGGCAATCATGATCTTTTAAACGTATGCCTAACCAATGCGCCTTAGTTTACCTCTGCTTGATACCTCACTTACCTGCACTGGGTCGCTCCATCATGTTATTGGCCCCCTTGCCAACCACTCTGCCCTCTTCACGGAAATCATGATCTTTTAAACGTAAGCCTAACCAGTGCGCCTTAGCTTACCTCTGCTCGACACCTTACTTACCCGCACTGGGTCACTCCATCATGTTATTGGCTCCCTTGCCAACCACTCTGCCCTCTTCATGGCAATCATGATCTTTTAAACGTATGCCTAACCAGTGCGCCTTAGCTTACCTCTGCTCGACACCTTACTTACCCGCACTGGATCGCTCCATAATGTTATTGCCCCCTTGCCAACCACTCTGCCCTCTTCACGGCAATCATGATCTTTTAAACATATGCCTTACCAGTGCGCTTAAGTTTACCTCTGCTCGACACCTCACTTACCCGCACTGGGTCGCTCCATCATGTTATTGGCCCCCTTGCCAACCACTCTGCCCTCTTCACGTAATCATGATCTTTTAAACGTATGCCTAACCAGTGCGACTTAGCTTACGTCTGCTCAACACCTCACTTACCCGCACTGGGTCACTCCATCATGTTATTGGCCCGCTTGCCAACCAATCTGCCCTCTTCACGGCAATCATGATCTTTTAAACATATGCCTAACCAGTGCCCCTTAGCTTACATCTGCTCGACACCTCACTTACCAGCACTGGGTCGCTCCATCATGTTATTGGCCCCCTTGCCAACCAATCTGCCCTCTTCACGGCAATCATGATGTTTTAAAAATATATGCCTAATCAGTACGCCTTAGCTTACCTCTGCTCGACACCTTACTTACCCGCACTGGGTCACTCCATCATGTTATTGGCTCCCTTACCAACCACTCTGCCCTCTTCATGGCAATCATGATCTTTTAAACATATGCCTAACCAGTGCGCCTTAGCTAACATCTGCTCGACACCTTACTTACCCGCACTGGGTCGCTCCATCATGTTATTGGCTCCCTTGCCAACCACTCTGCCCTCTTCACGGAATTCATGATCTTTTAAACGTATGCCTAACCAGTGCGCCTTAGCTTACCTCTGCTCAACACCTCACTTACCCGCACTGGGTCGCTCCATCATGTTATTGGCCCCCTTGCCAACCACTCTACCCTCTTCACAGCAATCATGATCTTTTAAACATATGCCTAACCAGTGCGCCTTAGTTTACATCTGCTCGACACCTCACTTACCGGCACTGGGTCGCTCCACATGTTATTGGCCCCCTTGCCAACCACTCTGCCCTCTTCACAGCAATCATGATCTTTTAAACATATGCCTAACCAGTACGCCTTAGCTTACCTCTGCTCGACACCTTACTTACCCGCACTGGGTCGCTCCATCATGTTATTGGCCCCCTTGCCAACCACTCTGCCCTCTTCATGGCAATCATGATCTTTGAAACATATGCCTAACCAGTGCGCCTTAGCTAACCTCTGCTCGACACCTTACTTACCTGCACTGGGTCACTCCATCATGTTATTGCCCCCATTGCCAACCACTCTGCCCTCTTCACGGCAATCATGATCTTTTAAACATGTGCCTAACCAGTACGCCTTAGCTTACCTATGCTCGACACTTCACTTACCCGCACTGGGTAGCTCCATCATGTTATTGGCCCCCTTGCCAACCACTCTGCCCTCTTCACGGCAATCATGATCTTTTAAACATAGGCGTAACCATTGCGCCTTAGCTTACCTCTGCTCGACACCTCACTTACCCGCAATGGGTCGCTCCATCATGTTATTGGCCCCCTTGCCAACCACTCTGCCCTCTTCACGGCAATCATGCTCTTTTAAACATATGCCTAACCAGTGCACCTTAGCTTACCTCTGCTTGACACCTCACTTGCCTGCACTGGGTAGCTCCATCATGTTATTGGCCCCCTTGCCAACCACTCTGCCCTCTTCACGGCAATCATGATCTTTTAAACACATGCCTAACCAGTGTGCCTTAGCTTACCTCTGCTCGACACCTCACTTACCCCCACTGGGTCGCTCCATCATGTTATTGGCCCCCTTGCCAACCACTCTGCCCTCTTCACGGCAATCATGATCTTTTAAACACATGCCTAACCAGTGTTCCTTAGCTTACCTCGCTCGACACCTCACTTACCCGCACTGGGTCGCTCCATCATGTTATTGGCCCCCTTGCCAACCACTCTGCCCTCTTCACAGCAATCATGGTCTTTTAAACACATGCCTAACCAGTGCGCCTTAGCTTACCTCTGCTCGACACCTCACTTACCCGCACTGGGTCGCTCCATCATGTAATAGGCCCCCTTGCCAACCACTCTGCCCTCTTCGCGGAAATCATGATCTTTTAAACGTATGCCTAACCAGTGCGCCTTAGCTTACCTCTGCTCAACACCTCACTTACCCGCACTGGGTCACTCCATCATGTTTATTGGCCCCCTTGCCAACCACTCTACCCTCTTCACGGCAATCATGATCTTTTAAACATATGCCTAACCAGTGCGCCTTAGCTTACATTTGCTCGACACCTCACTTACCGGCACTGGGTCGCTCCATCATGTTATTGGCCCCCTTGCCAACCACTCTGCACTCTTCATGGCAATCATGATCTTTTAAACATATGCCTAACCAGTGCGCCTTAGCTAACCTCTGCTCGACACCTTACTTACCCGCACTGGGTCACTCCATCATGTTATTTCCCCAATTGCCAACCACTCTGCCCTCTTCACGGCAATCATGATCTTTTAAACATATGCCTAACCAGTGTGCCTTAGCTTACCTCTGCTCAACACCTCACTAACCGGCACTGGGTCGCTCCACATGTTATTGGCCCCCCTTGCCAACCACTCTGCCCTCTTCACAGCAATCATGATCTTTTAAACATATGCCTAACCAGTGCGCCTTAGCTTACCTCTGCTCGACACCTCACTTACCCGCACTGGGTCGCTCCATCATGTTATTGGCCCCTTGCCAACCACTCTGCCCTCTTCACGGAAATCATGATCTTTTAAACGTATGCCTAACCAGTGCGCCTTAGCTTACCTCTGCTCGACACCTTACTTACCTGCACTGGGTCGCTCCATCATGTTATTGCCCCCATTGCCAACCACTCTGCCCTCTTCACTGCAATCATGATCTTTTAAATATATGCCTAACCAGTGCGCCTTAGCTTACCTCTGCTCAACACCTCTCTTACCTGCACTGGGTCGCTCCATCATGTTATTGGCCTACTTGCCAACCACTCTGCCCTCTTCACGGAAATCATGATCTTTTAAACGTATGCCTAACCAGTGCGCCTTAGCTTACCTCTGCTCGACACCTTACTTACCCGCACTGGGTCACTCCATCATGTTATTGGCTCCCTTGCCAACCACTCTGCCATCTTCATGGCAATCATGATCTTTTAAACATATGCCTAACCAGTGCGCCTTAGCTAACATCTGCTCGACACCTTACTTACCCGCACTGGGTCGCTCCATAATGTTATTGCCCCCTTACCAACCACTCTTCCCTCTTCACGGCAATCATGATCTTTTAAACATATGCCTTACCAGTGCACCTTAGCTTACCTCTGCTCGACACCTCACTTACCCGCACTGGGTCGCTCCATAATGTTATTGGCCCCCTTGCCCACCACTCTGCCCTCTTCACGGAAATCATGATCTTTTAAACGTATGCCTAACCAGTGCGCCTTAGCTTACGTCTGCTCAACACCTCACTTACCCGCACTGGGTAACTCCATTATGTTATTGGCCCCCTTGCCAACCAATATGCCCTCTCCATGGCAATCATGATCTTTTAAACATATGCCTAACCAGTGCGCCTTAGCTTACATCTGCTCGACACCTCACTTACCCGCACTGGGTCGCTCCAACATGTTATTGGCCCCCTTGACAACCACTCTGCCCTCTTCACAGCAATCATGATGTTTCAAACATATGCCTAACCAGTGCGCCTTAGCTTACCTCTGCTCGACACCTTACTTACCCGCACTGGGTCACTCCATCATGTTATTGGCTCCCTTGCCAACCACTCTGCCCTCTTCATGGCAATCATGATCATCTAAACATATGCCTAACCAGTGTGCCTTAGCTTACATCTGCTCGACACCTCACTTACCGGCACTGGGTCGCTCCACATGTTATTGGCCCCCTTGCCAACCACTCTGCCCTCTTCACAGCAATCATGATCTTTTAAACATATGCGTAACCATTGCGCCTTAGCTTACCTCTGCTCGACACCTCACTTACCCGCAATGGGTCGCTCCATCATGTTTTTGGCCCCCTTGCCAACCACTCTGCCCTCTTCACGGCAATCATGCTCTTTTAAAAATATGTCTAACCAGTGCACATTAGCTTACCTCTGCTTGACACCTCACTTAACTGCACTGGGTCGTCCATCATGTTATTGGCCCCCTTGCCAACCACTCTGCCCTCTTCACGGAAATCATGATCTTTTAAACGTATGCCTAACCAGTGCGCCTTAGCTTACCTCTGCTCGACACCTTACTTACCCGCACTGGGTCACTCCATCATGTTATTGGCTCCCTTGCCAACCACTCTGCACTCTTCATGGCAATCATGATCTTTTAAACATATGCCTAACCACTGCGCCTTAGCTAACATCTGCTCGGCACCTTACTTACCCGCACTGGGTCGCTCCATAATGTTATTGCCCCCTTGCCAACCACTCTGCCCTCTTCACGGCAATCATGATCTTTTAAACATATGCCTTACCAGTGCGCCTTAGCTTACCTCAGCTCGACACCTCACTTACCCGCACTGGGTCGCTCCATCATGTTATTGGCCCCCTTGCCAACCACTCTGCCCTCTTCACGGAAATCATGGTCTTTTAAACGTATGCCTAACCAGTGCGCCTTAGCTTACATCTGCTCAACACCTCACTTACCCGCACTGGGTCACTCCATCATGTTATTGGCCCCCTTGCCAACCAATCTGCCCTCTTCACGGCAATCATGATCTTTTAAACATATGCCAAACCAGTGCCCCTTAGCTTACATCTGCTCGACACCTCACTTACCGGCACTGGGTCGCTCCATCATGTTATTGGCCCCCTTGCCAACCAATCTGCCCTCTTCACGGCAATCATGATGTTTTAAACATATGCCTAACCAGTGCGCCTTAGCTTACCTCTGCTCGACACCTCACTTACCGGCACTTGGTCGCTCCATCATGTTATTGCCCCCCTTGCCAACCACTCTGCCCTCTTCACGGAAATCATGATCTTTTAAACGTATGCCTAACCAGTGCGCCTTAGCTTACCTCTGCTCAACACCTCACATACCCGCACTGGGTCACTCCATCATGTTATTGACCCCCTTGCCAACCACTCTACCCTCTTCACAGCAATCATGATCTTTTAAACATATGCCTAACCAGTGCGCCTTAGATTACATCTGCTCGACACCTCACTTACCGGCACTGGGTCGCTCCACATGTTATTGGCCCCCCTTGCCAACCACTCTGCCCTCTTCACAGCAATCATGATCTTTTAAACATTTGCCTAACCAGTACGCCTTAGCTTACCTCTGCTCGACACCTTACTTACCCGCACTGGGTCGCTCCATCATGTTATTTGCCCCCTTGCCAACCACTCTGCCCTCTTCATGGCAATCATGATCTTTGAAACATATGCCTAACCAGTGCGCCTTAGCTAACCTCTGCTCGACACCTTACTTACCTGCACTGGGTCGCTCCATCATGTTATTTCCCCAATTGCCAACCACTCTGCCCTCTTCACGGCAATCATGATCTTTTAAACATATGCCTAACCAGTGCGCCTTAGCTTACGTCTGCTCGACACCTCACTTACCCGCACTGGGTCACTCCATCATGTTATTGGCCCCCTTGCCAACCACTCTGCCCTCTTCACGGAAATCATGATCTTTTAAACATATGCCTAACCAGTGTGCCTTAGCTTACCTCTGCTCAACACCTCACTTACCCCCACTGGGTCGCTCCATCATGTTATTGGCCCCCTTGACAACCACTCTGCCCTCTTCACAGCAATCATGATCTTTAAACACATGCCTAACCATTGTGCCTTAGCTTACCTCTGCTCGACACCTCACTTACCCGCACTGGGTCGCTCCATCATGTTATTGGCCCCCTTGCCAACCACTCTGCACTCTTCATGGCAATCATGATCTTTTAAACATATGCCTAACCAGTGTGCCTTAGCTAACCTCTGCTCGACACCTTACTTACCCGCACTGGGTCGCTCCATCGTGTTATTAGTCCCCTTGCCAACCACTCTGCCCTCTTCATGGCAATCATGATCTTTTAAACATATGCCTAACCAGTGCCCCTTAACTAACCTCTGCTCGACACCTTACTTACCCGCACTGGGTCGCTCCATAATTTTATTGCCCCCTTGCCAACCACTCTGCCCTCTTCACGGCAATCATGATCTTTTAAACATATGCCTAACCAGTGCGCCTTAGCTTACATCTGCTCGACACCTCACTTACCGGCACTGGGTCGCTCCACATGTTATTGGCCCCCCTTGCCAACCACTCTGCCCTCTTCACAGCAATCATGATCTTTTAAACATATGCCTAACCAGTGCGCCTTAGCTTACCTCTGCTCGACACCTCACTTACCCGCACTGGGTCGCTCCATCATGTTATTGGCCCCTTGCCAACCACTCTGCCCTCTTCACGGAAATCATGATCTTTTAAACGTATGCCTAACCAGTGCGCCTTAGCTTACCTCTGCTCGACACCTTACTTACCTGCACTGGGTCGCTCCATCATGTTATTGCCCCCATTGCCAACCACTCTGCCCTCTTCACGGCAATCATGATCTTTTAAATATATGCCTAACCAGTGCGCCTTAGCTTACCTCTGCTCAACACCTCTCTTACCTGCACTGGGTCGCTCCATCATGTTATTGGCCCACTTGCCAACCACTCTGCCCTCTTCACGGAAATCATGATCTTTTAAACGTATGCCTAACCAGTGCGCCTTAGCTTACCTCTGCTCGACACCTTACTTACCCGCACTGGGTCACTCCATCATGTTATTGGCTCCCTTGCCAACCACTCTGCCATCTTCATGGCAATCATGATCTTTTAAACATATGCCTAACCAGTGCGCCTTAGCTAACATCTGCTCGACACCTTACTTACCCGCACTGGGTCGCTCCATAATGTTATTGCCCCTTTACCAACCACTCTTCCCTCTTCACGGAAATCATGATCTTTTAAACGTATGCCTAACCAGTGCGCCTTAGCTTACATCTGCTCAACACCTCACTTACCCGCACTGGGTCACTCCATCATGTTATTGGCCCCCTTGCCAACCAATCTGCCCTCTCCATGGCAATCATGATCTTTTAAACATATGCCTAACCAGTGCGCCTTAGCTTACATCTGCTCGACACCTCACTTACCGGCACTGGGTCGCTCCAACATGTTATTGGCCCCCTTGACAACCACTCTGCCCTCTTCACAGCAATCATGATGTTTCAAACATATGCCTAACCAGTACGCCTTAGCTTACCTCTGCTCGACACCTTACTTACCCGCACTGGGTCACTCCATCATGTTATTGACCCCCTTGCCAACCACTCTACCCTCTTCACAGCAATCATGATCTTTTAAACATATGCCTAACCAGTGCGCCTTAGATTACATCTGCTCGACACCTCACTTACCGGCACTGGGTCGCTCCACATGTTATTGGCCCCCCTTGCCAACCACTCTGCCCTCTTCACAGCAATCATGATCTTTTAAACATTTGCCTAACCAGTACGCCTTAGCTTACCTCTGCTCGACACCTTACTTACCCGCACTGGGTTGCTCCATCATGTTATTTGCCCCCTTGCCAACCACTCTGCCCTCTTCATGGCAATCATGATCTTTGAAACATATGCCTAACCAGTGCGCCTTAGCTAACCTCTGCTCGACACCTTACTTACCTGCACTGGGTCGCTCCATCATGTTATTGCCCCCATTGACAAACACTCTGCCCTCTTCACGGCAATCATGATCTTTTAAATATATGCCTAACCAGTGCGCCTTAGCTTACCTCTGCTCGACACCTCACTTACCCGCAATGGGTCGCTCCATCATGTTATTGGCCCCCTTGCCAACCACTCTGCCCTCTTCACGGCAATCATGCTCTTTTAAACATATGCCTAACCAGTGCACCTTAGCTTACCTCTGCTTGACACCTCACTTGCCTGCACTGGGTAGCTCCATCATGTTATTGGCCCCCTTGCCAACCACTCTGCCCTCTTCACGGCAATCATGATCTTTTAAACACATGCCTAACCAGTGTGCCTTAGCTTACCTCTGCTCGACACCTCACTTACCCCCACTGGGTCGCTCCATCATGTTATTGGCCCCCTTGCCAACCACTCTGCCCTCTTCACGGCAATCATGATCTTTTAAACACATGCCTAACCAGTGCGCCTTAGCTAACCTCTGCTCGACACCTTACTTACCTGCACTGGGTCGCTCCATCATGTTATTGCCCCCATTGACAAACACTCTGCCCTCTTCACGGCAATCATGATCTTTTAAATATATGCCTAACCAGTGCGCCTTAGCTTACCTCTGCTCGACACCTCACTTACCCGCAATGGGTCGCTCCATCATTTTATTGGCCCCCTTGCCAACCACTCTGCCCTCTTCACGGCAATCATGCTCTTTTAAACATATGCCTAACCAGTGCACCTTAGCTTACCTCTGCTTGACACCTCACTTGCCTGCACTGGGTAGCTCCATCATGTTATTGGCCCCCTTGCCAACCACTCTGCCCTCTTCACGGCAATCATGATCTTTTAAACACATGCCTAACCAGTGTGCCTTAGCTTACCTCTGCTCGACACCTCACTTACCCCCACTGGGTCGCTCCATCATGTTATTGGCCCCCTTGCCAACCACTCTGCCCTCTTCACGGCAATCATGATCTTTTAAACACATGCCTAACCAGTGTTCCTTAGCTTACCTCGCTCGACACCTCACTTACCCGCACTGGGTCGCTCCATCATGTTATTGGCCCTCTTGCCAACCACTCTGCCCTCTTCACAGCAATCATGGTCTTTTAAACACATGCCTAACCAGTGCGCCTTAGCTTACCTCTGCTCGACACCTCACTTACCCGCACTGGGTCGCTCCATCATGTAATAGGCCCCCTTGCCAACCACTCTGCCCTCTTCACGGAAATCATGATCTTTTAAACGTATGCCTAACCAGTGCGCCTTAGCTTACCTCTGCTCAACACCTCACTTACCCGCACTGGGTCACTCCATCATGTTATTGGCCCCCTTGCCAACCACTCTACCCTCTTCGCGGCAATCATGATCTTTTAAACATATGCCTAACCAGTGCGCCTTAGCTTACATTTGCTCGACACCTCACTTACCGGCACTGGGTCGCTCCATCATGTTATTGGCCCCCTTGCCAACCACTCTGCACTCTTCATGGCAATCATGATCTTTTAAACATATGCCTAACCAGTGCGCCTTAGCTAACCTCTGCTCGACACCTTACTTACCCGCACTGGGTCACTCCATCATGTTATTTCCCCAATTGCCAACCACTCTGCCCTCTTCACGGCAATCATGATCTTTTAAACATATGCCTAACCAGCGCGCCTTAGCTTACGTCTGCTCGACACCTCACTTACCCGCACTGGGTCACTCCATCATGTTATTGGCCCCCTTGCCAACCACTCTGCCCTCTTCACGGAAATCATGATCTTTTAAACATATGCCTAACCAGTGTGCCTTAGCTTACCTCTGCTCAACACCTCACTTACCCCCACTGGGTCGCTCCATCATGTTATTGGCCCCCTTGACAACCACTCTGCCCTCTTCACAGCAATCATGATCTTTAAACACATGCCTAACCATTGTGCCTTAGCTTACCTCTGCTCGACACCTCACTTACCCGCACTGGGTCGCTCCATCATGTTATTGGCCCCCTTGCCAACCACTCTGCACTCTTCATGGCAATCATGATCTTTTAAACATATGCCTAACCAGTGTGCCTTAGCTAACCTCTGCTCGAGACCTTACTTACCCGCACTGGGTCGCTCCATCATGTTATTAGTCCCCTTGCCAACCACTCTGCCCTCTTCATGGCAATCATGATCTTTTAAACATATGCCTAACCAGTGCCCCTTAACTAACCTCTGCTCGACACCTTACTTACCCGCACTGGGTCGCTCCATAATTTTATTGCCCCCTTGCCAACCACTCTGCCCTCTTCACGGCAATCATGATCTTTTAAACATATGCCTAACCAGTGCGCCTTAGCTTACATCTGCTCGACACCTCACTTACCGGCACTGGGTCGCTCCACATGTTATTGGCCCCCCTTGCCAACCACTCTGCCCTCTTCACAGCAATCATGATCTTTTAAACATATGCCTAACCAGTGCGCCTTAGCTTACCTCTGCTCGCCACCTCACTTACCCGCACTGGGTCGCTCCATCATGTTATTGGCCCCTTGCCAACCACTCTGCCCTCTTCACGGAAATCATGATCTTTTAAACGTATGCCTAACCAGTGCGCCTTAGCTTACCTCTGCTCGACACCTTACTTACCTGCACTGGGTCGCTCCATCATGTTATTGCCCCCATTGCCAACCACTCTGCCCTCTTCACGGCAATCATGATCTTTTAAATATATGCCTAACCAGTGCGCCTTAGCTTACCTCTGCTCAACACCTCTCTTACCTGCACTGGGTCGCTCCATCATGTTATTGGCCCACTTGCCAACCACTCTGCCCTCTTCACGGAAATCATGATCTTTTAAACGTATGCCTAACCAGTGCGCCTTAGCTTACCTCTGCTCGACACCTTACTTACCCGCACTGGGTCACTCCATCATGTTATTGGCTCCCTTGCCAACCACTCTGCCATCTTCATGGCAATCATGATCTTTTAAACATATGCCTAACCAGTGCGCCTTAACTAACATCTGCTCGACACCTTACTTACCCGCACTGGGTCGCTCCATAATGTTATTGCCCCCTTACCAACCACTCTTCCCTCTTCACGGCAATCATGATCTTTTAAACATATGCCTTACCAGTGCACCTTAGCTTACCTCTGCTCGACACCTCACTTACCCGCACTGGGTCGCTCCATAATGTTATTGGCCCCCTTGCCAACCACTCTGCCCTCTTCAAGGAAATCATGATCTTTTAAACGTATGCCTAACCAGTGCGCCTTAGCTTACGTCTGCTCAACACCTCACTTACCCGCACTGGGTCACTCCATCATGTTATTGGCCCCCTTGCCAACCAATCTGCCCTCTCCATGGCAATCATGATCTTTTAAACATATGCCTAACCAGTGCGCCTTAGCTTACATCTGCTCGACACCTCACTTACCGGCACTGGGTCGCTCCAACATGTTATTGGCCCCCTTGACAACCACTCTGCCCTCTTCACAGCAATCATGATGTTTCAAACATATGCCTAACCAGTACGCCTTAGCTTACCTCTGCTCGACACCTTACTTACCCGCACTGGGTCACTCCATCATGTTATTGGCTCCCTTGCCAACCACTCTGCCCTCTTCATGGCAATCATGATCATGTAAACATATGCCTAACCAGTGTGCCTTAGCTTACATCTGCTCGACACCTCACTTACCGGCACTGGGTCGCTCCACATGTTATTGGCCCCCTTGCCAACCACTCTGCCCTCTTCACAGCAATCATGATCTTTTAAACATATGCGTAACCATTGCGCCTTAGCTTACCTCTGCTCGACACCTCACTTACCTGCAATGGGTCGCTCCATCATGTTTTTGTCCCCCTTGCCAACCACTCTGCCCTCTTCACGGCAATCATGCTCTTTTAAAAATATGTCTAACCAGTGCACCTTAGCTTACCTCTGCTTGACACCTCACTTACCTGCACTGGGTCGCTCCATCATGTTATTGGCCCCCTTGCCAACCACTCTGCCCTCTTCACGGAAATCATGATCTTTTAAACGTATGCCTAACCAGTGCGCCTTAGCTTACCTCTGCTCGACACCTTACTTACCCGCACTGGGTCACTCCATCATGTTATTGGCTCCCTTGCCAACCACTCTGCACTCTTCATGGCAATCATGATCTTTTAAACATATGCCTAACCACTGCGCCTTAGCTAACATCTGCTCGGCACCTTACTTACCCGCACTGGGTCGCTCCATAATGTTATTGCCCCCTTGCCAACCAATCTGCCCTCTTTACGGCAATCATGATCTTTTAAACATATGCCTTACCAGTGCGCCTTAGCTTACCTCAGCTCGACACCTCACTTACCCGCACTGGGTCGCTCCATCATGTTATTGGCCCCCTTGCCAACCACTCTGCCCTCTTCACGGCAATCATGATGTTTTAAACATATGCCTAACCAGTGCGCCTTAGCTTACCTCTGCTCGACACCTCACTTACCGGCACTTGGTCGCTCCATCATGTTATTGCCCCCCTTGCCAACCACTCTGCCCTCTTCACGGAAATCATGATCTTTTAAACGTATGCCTAACCAGTGCGCCTTAGCTTACCTCTGCTCAACACCTCACATACCCGCACTGGGTCACTCCATCATGTTATTGACCCCCTTGCCAACCACTCTACCCTCTTCACAGCAATCATGATCTTTTAAACATATGCCTAACCAGTGCGCCTTAGATTACATCTGCTCGACACCTCACTTACCGGCACTGGGTCGCTCCACATGTTATTGGCCCCCCTTGCCAACCACTCTGCCCTCTTCACAGCAATCATAATCTTTTAAACATTTGCCTAACCAGTACGCCTTAGCTTACCTCTGCTCGACACCTTACTTACCCGCACTGGGTCGCTCCATCATGTTATTTGCCCCCTTGCCAACCACTCTGCCCTCTTCATGGCAATCATGATCTTTGAAACATATGCCTAACCAGTGCGCCTTAGCTAACCTCTGCTCGACACCTTACTTACCTGCACTGGGTCGCTCCATCATGTTATTGCCCCCATTGACAAACACTCTGCCCTCTTCACGGCAATCATGATCTTTTAAATATATGCCTAACCAGTGCGCCTTAGCTTACCTCTGCTCGACACCTAACTTACCCGCACTGGGTCGCTCCATCATGTTATTGGCCCCCTTGCCAACCACTCTGCCCTCTTCACGGAAATCATGAACTTTTAAACGTATGCCTAACCAGTGCGCCTTAGCTTACCTCTGCTCGACACCTTACTTACCCGCACTGGGTCGCTCCATAATGTTATTGCCCCCTTGCCAACCACTCTGCCCTCTTCACGGCAATCATGATCTTTTAAACATATGCCTTACCAGTGCGCCTTAGCTAACATCTGCTCGACACCTTATTTACCCGCACTGGGTCGCTCCATAATGTTATTGCCCCCTTGCCAACCACTCTGCCCTCTTCACGGCAATCATGATCTTTTAAACATATGCCTTACCAGTGCACCTTAGCTTACCTCTGCTCGACACCTCACTTACCCGCACTGGGTCGCTCCATCATGTTATTGGCCCCCTTGCCAACCACTCTACCCTCTTCACGGAAATCATGATCTTTTAAACGTATGCCTAACCAGTGCGCCTTAGCTTACGTCTGCTCAACACCTCACTTACTCGCACTGGGTCACTCCATCATGTTATAGGCCCCCTTGCCAACCAATCTGCCCTCTTCACGGCAATCATGATCTTTTAAACATATGCCTAACCAGTACGCCTTAGCTTACCTCTGCTCGACACCTTACTTACCCGCACTGGGTCACTCCATCATGTTATTGGCTCCCTTGCCAACCACTCTGCCCTCTTCATGGCAATCATGATCTTTTGAACATATGCCTAACCAGTGCGCCTTAGCTAACATCTGCTCGACACCTTACTTACCCGCACTGGGTCGCTCCATAATGTTATTGCCCCCTTGCCAACCACTCTGCCCTCTTCACGGCAATCAAGATCTTTTAAACATATGCCTAACCAGTGCGCCTTAGCTTACCTCTGTTCGACACCTCACTTACCCGCACTGGGTCGCTCCATCATGTTATTGGCCCCCTTGCCAACCACTCTGCCCTCTTCACGGAAATCATGATCTTTTAAACGTATGCCTAACCAGTGCGCCTTAGCTTACCACTGCTCAACACCTCACTTACCCGCACTGGGTCGCTCCATCATGTTATTGGCCCCCTTGCCAACCACTCTACCCTCTTCACAGCAATCATGATCTTTTAAACACATGCCTAAACAGTGCGCCTTAGCTTACATCTGCTCGACACCTCACTTACCGGCACTGGGTCGCTCCATCATGTTATTGGCCCCCTTGCCAACCACTCTGCCCTCTTCACAGCAATCATGATCTTTTAAACATATGCCTAACCAGTACGCCTTAGCTTACCTCTTCTCGACACCTTACTTACACGCACTGGGTCGCTCCATCATGTTATTGGCCCCCTTGCCAACCACTCTGCCCTCTTCATGGCAATCATGATCTTTGAAACATATGCCTAACCAGTGCGCCTTAGCTAACCTCTGCTCGACACCTTACTTACCTGCACTGGGTCACTCCACCATGTTATTGCCCCCATTGCCAACCACTCTGCCCTCTTCACGGCAATCATGATCTTTTAAACATGTGCCTAACCAGTACGCCTTAGCTTACCTCTGCTCGACACCTCACTTACCCGCACTGGGTAGCTCCATCATGTTATTGGCCCCCTTGCCAACCACTCTGCCCTCTTCACAGCAATCATGATCTTTTAAACATAGGCGTAACCATTGCGCCTTAGCTTACCTCTGCTCGACACCTCACTTACCCGCAATGGGTCGCTCCATCATGTTATTTGCCCCCTTTCCAACCACTCTGCCCTCTTCACGGCAATCATGATCTTTGAAACATATGCCTAACCAGTGCACCTTAGCTTACCTCTGCTTGACACCTCACTTACCTGCACTAGGTCGCTCCATCATGTTATTGGCCCCCTTGCCAACCACTCTGCCCTCTTCACGGAAATCATGATCTTTTAAACGTATGCCTAACCAGTGCGCCTTAGCTTACCTCTGCTCGACACCTTACTTACCCGCACTGGGTCACTCCATCATGTTATTGGCTCCCTTGCCAACCACTCTGCCCTCTTCATGGCAATCATGATCTTTTAAACGTATGCCTAACCAGTGCGCCTTAGCTTACCTCTGCTCGACACCTTACTTACCCGCACTGGGTCGCTCCATAATGTTATTTCCCCCTTGCCAACCACTCTGCCCTCTTCACGGCAATCATGATCTTTTAAACATATGCCTTACCAGTGCGCCTTAGTTTACCTCTGCTCGACACCTCACTTACCCGCACTGGGTCGCTCCATCATGTTATTGGCCCCCTTGCCAACCACTCTGCCCTCTTCACGGAAATCATGATCTTTTAAACATATGCCTAACCAGTGCGCCTTAGCTTACGTCTGCTCAACACCTCACTTACCCGCACTGGGTCACTCCATCATGTTATTGGCCCCCTTGCCAACCAATCTGCCCTCTTCACGGCAATCATGATCTTTTAAACATATGCCTAACCAGTGCCCCTTAGCTTACATCTGCTCGACACCTCACTTACCGGCACTGGGTCGCTCCATCATGTTATTGGCCCCCTTGCCAACCAATCTGCCCTCTTCACGGCAATCATGATGTTTTAAACATATGCCTAACCAGTACGCCTTAGCTTACCTCTGCTCGACACCTTACTTACCCGCACTGGGTCACTCCATCATGTTATTGGATCCCTTGCCAACCACTCTGCCCTCTTCATGGCAATCATGATCTTTTAAACATATGCCTAACCAGTACGCCTTAGCTTACCTCTGCTCGACACCTTACTTACCCGCACTGGGTCACTCCATCATGTTATTGGCCCCCTTGCCAACCAATCTGCCCTCTTCACGGCAATCATGATCTTTTAAACATATGCCTAACCAGTGCCCCTTAGCTTACATCTGCTCGACACCTCACTTACCGGCACTGGGTCGCTCCATCATGTTATTGGCCCCCTTGCCAACCAATCTGCCCTCTTCACGGCAATCATGATGTTTTAAACATATGCCTAACCAGTACGCCTTAGTTTACCTCTGCTCGACACCTCACTTACCCGCACTGGGTCGCTCCATCATGTTATTGGCCCCCTTGCCAACCACTCTGCCCTCTTCACGGAAATCATGATCTTTTAAACATATGCCTAACCAGTGCGCCTTAGCTTATGTCTGCTCAACACCTCACTTACCCGCACTGGGTCACTCCATCATGTTATTGGCCCCCTTGCCAACCAATCTGCCCTCTTCACGGCAATCATGATCTTTTAAACATATGCCTAACCAGTGCCCCTTAGCTTACATCTGCTCGACACCTCACTTACCGGCACTGGGTCGCTCCATCATGTTATTGGCCCCCTTGCCAACCAATCTGCCCTCTTCACGGCAATCATGATGTTTTAAACATATGCCTAACCAGTACGCCTTAGCTTACCTCTGCTCGACACCTTACTTACCCGCACTGGGTCACTCCATCATGTTATTGGCTCCCTTGCCAACCACTCTGCCCTCTTCATGGCAATCATGATCTTTTAAACATATGCCTAACCAGTGCGCCTTAGCTAACATCTGCTCGACACCTTACTTACCCGCACTGGGTCGCTCCATAATGTTATTGCCCCCTTGCTAACCACTCTGCCCTCTTCACAGCAATCATGATCTTTTAAACATATGCCTAACCAGTACGCCTTAGCTTACCTCTGCTCGACACCTTACTTACTCGCACTGGGTCGCTCCATCATGTTATTGGCCCCCTTGCCAACCACTCTGCCCTCTTCATGGCAATCATGATCTTTGAAACATATGCCTAACCAGTGCGCCTTAGCTAACCTCTGCTCGACACCTTACTTACCTGCACTGGGTCACTCCATCATGTTATTGCCCCCATTGCCAACCACTCTGTCCTCTTCACGGCAATCATGATCTTTTAAACATGTGCCTAACCAGTAAGCCTTAGCTTACCTCTGCTCGACACCTCACTTACCCGCACTGGGTAGCTCCATCATGTTATTGGCCCCCTTGCCAACCACTCTGCCCTCTTCACGGCAATCATGATCTTTTAAACATAGGCATAACCATTGCGCCTTAGCTTACCTCTGCTCGACACCTCACTTACCCGCAATGGGTCGCTCCATCATGTTATTGGCCCCCTTGCCAACCACTCTGCCCTCTTCACGGCAATCATGCTCTTTTAAACATATGCCTAACCAGTGCACCTTAGCTTACCTCTGCTTGACACCTCACTTACCTGCACTGGGTAGCTCCATCATGTTATTGGCCCCCTTGCCAACCACTCTGCCCTCTTCACGGCAATCATGATCTTTTAAACACATGCCTAACCAGTGTGCCTTAGCTTACCTCTGCTCGACACCTCACTTACCCCCACTGGGTCGCTCCATCATGTTATTGGCCCCCTTGCCAACCACTCTGCCCTCTTCACAGCAATCATGATATTTTAAACACATGCCTAACCAGTGTGCCTTAGCTTACCTCGCTCGACACCTCACTTACCCGCACTGGGTCGCTCCATCATGTTATTGGCCCCCTTGCCAACCACTCTGCCCTCTTCACAGCAATCATGGTCTTTTAAACACATGCCTAACCAGTGCGCCTTAGCTTACCTCTGCTCGACACCTCACTTACCCGCACTGGGTCGCTCCATCGTGTTATTAGTCCCCTTGCCAACCACTCTGCCCTCTTCATGGCAATCATGATCTTTTAAACATATGCCTAACCAGTGCCCCTTAACTAACCTCTGCTCGACACCTTACTTACCCGCACTGGGTCGCTCCATAATTTTATTGCCCCCTTGCCAACCACTCTGCCCTCTTCACGGCAATCATGATCTTTTAAACATATGCCTAACCAGTGCGCCTTAGCTTACATCTGCTCGACACCTCACTTACCGGCACTGGGTCGCTCCACATGTTATTGGCCCCCCTTGCCAACCACTCTGCCCTCTTCACAGCAATCATGATCTTTTAAACATATGCCTAACCAGTGCGCCTTAGCTTACCTCTGCTCGACACCTCACTTACCCGCACTGGGTCGCTCCATCATGTTATTGGCCCCTTGCCAACCACTCTGCCCTCTTCACGGAAATCATGATCTTTTAAACGTATGCCTAACCAGTGCGCCTTAGCTTACCTCTGCTCGACACCTTACTTACCTGCACTGGGTCGCTCCATCATGTTATTGCCCCCATTGCCAACCACTCTGCCCTCTTCACGGCAATCATGATCTTTTAAATATATGCCTAACCAGTGCGCCTTAGCTTACCTCTGCTCAACACCTCTCTTACCTGCACTGGGTCGCTCCATCATGTTATTGGCCCACTTGCCAACCACTCTGCCCTCTTCACGGAAATCATGATCTTTTAAACGTATGCCTAACCAGTGCGCCTTAGCTTACCTCTGCTCGACACCTTACTTACCCGCACTGGGTCACTCCATCATGTTATTGGCTCCCTTGCCAACCACTCTGCCATCTTCATGGCAATCATGATCTTTTAAACATATGCCTAACCAGTGCGCCTTAGCTAACATCTGCTCGACACCTTACTTACCCGCACTGGGTCGCTCCATAATGTTATTGCCCCTTTACCAACCACTCTTCCCTCTTCACGGAAATCATGATCTTTTAAACGTATGCCTAACCAGTGCGCCTTAGCTTACATCTGCTCAACACCTCACTTACCCGCACTGGGTCACTCCATCATGTTATTGGCCCCCTTGCCAACCAATCTGCCCTCTCCATGGCAATCATGATCTTTTAAACATATGCCTAACCAGTGCGCCTTAGCTTACATCTGCTCGACACCTCACTTACCGGCACTGGGTCGCTCCAACATGTTATTGGCCCCCTTGACAACCACTCTGCCCTCTTCACAGCAATCATGATGTTTCAAACATATGCCTAACCAGTACGCCTTAGCTTACCTCTGCTCGACACCTTACTTACCCGCACTGGGTCACTCCATCATGTTATTGACCCCCTTGCCAACCACTCTACCCTCTTCACAGCAATCATGATCTTTTAAACATATGCCTAACCAGTGCGCCTTAGATTACATCTGCTCGACACCTCACTTACCGGCACTGGGTCGCTCCACATGTTATTGGCCCCCCTTGCCAACCACTCTGCCCTCTTCACAGCAATCATGATCTTTTAAACATTTGCCTAACCAGTACGCCTTAGCTTACCTCTGCTCGACACCTTACTTACCCGCACTGGGTTGCTCCATCATGTTATTTGCCCCCTTGCCAACCACTCTGCCCTCTTCATGGCAATCATGATCTTTGAAACATATGCCTAACCAGTGCGCCTTAGCTAACCTCTGCTCGACACCTTACTTACCTGCACTGGGTCGCTCCATCATGTTATTGCCCCCATTGACAAACACTCTGCCCTCTTCACGGCAATCATGATCTTTTAAATATATGCCTAACCAGTGCGCCTTAGCTTACCTCTGCTCGACACCTCACTTACCCGCAATGGGTCGCTCCATCATGTTATTGGCCCCCTTGCCAACCACTCTGCCCTCTTCACGGCAATCATGCTCTTTTAAACATATGCCTAACCAGTGCACCTTAGCTTACCTCTGCTTGACACCTCACTTGCCTGCACTGGGTAGCTCCATCATGTTATTGGCCCCCTTGCCAACCACTCTGCCCTCTTCACGGCAATCATGATCTTTTAAACACATGCCTAACCAGTGTGCCTTAGCTTACCTCTGCTCGACACCTCACTTACCCCCACTGGGTCGCTCCATCATGTTATTGGCCCCCTTGCCAACCACTCTGCCCTCTTCACGGCAATCATGATCTTTTAAACACATGCCTAACCAGTGCGCCTTAGCTAACCTCTGCTCGACACCTTACTTACCTGCACTGGGTCGCTCCATCATGTTATTGCCCCCATTGACAAACACTCTGCCCTCTTCACGGCAATCATGATCTTTTAAATATATGCCTAACCAGTGCGCCTTAGCTTACCTCTGCTCGACACCTCACTTACCCGCAATGGGTCGCTCCATCATTTTATTGGCCCCCTTGCCAACCACTCTGCCCTCTTCACGGCAATCATGCTCTTTTAAACATATGCCTAACCAGTGCACCTTAGCTTACCTCTGCTTGACACCTCACTTGCCTGCACTGGGTAGCTCCATCATGTTATTGGCCCCCTTGCCAACCACTCTGCCCTCTTCACGGCAATCATGATCTTTTAAACACATGCCTAACCAGTGTGCCTTAGCTTACCTCTGCTCGACACCTCACTTACCCCCACTGGGTCGCTCCATCATGTTATTGGCCCCCTTGCCAACCACTCTGCCCTCTTCACGGCAATCATGATCTTTTAAACACATGCCTAACCAGTGTTCCTTAGCTTACCTCGCTCGACACCTCACTTACCCGCACTGGGTCGCTCCATCATGTTATTGGCCCTCTTGCCAACCACTCTGCCCTCTTCACAGCAATCATGGTCTTTTAAACACATGCCTAACCAGTGCGCCTTAGCTTACCTCTGCTCGACACCTCACTTACCCGCACTGGGTCGCTCCATCATGTAATAGGCCCCCTTGCCAACCACTCTGCCCTCTTCACGGAAATCATGATCTTTTAAACGTATGCCTAACCAGTGCGCCTTAGCTTACCTCTGCTCAACACCTCACTTACCCGCACTGGGTCACTCCATCATGTTATTGGCCCCCTTGCCAACCACTCTACCCTCTTCGCGGCAATCATGATCTTTTAAACATATGCCTAACCAGTGCGCCTTAGCTTACATTTGCTCGACACCTCACTTACCGGCACTGGGTCGCTCCATCATGTTATTGGCCCCCTTGCCAACCACTCTGCACTCTTCATGGCAATCATGATCTTTTAAACATATGCCTAACCAGTGCGCCTTAGCTAACCTCTGCTCGACACCTTACTTACCCGCACTGGGTCACTCCATCATGTTATTTCCCCAATTGCCAACCACTCTGCCCTCTTCACGGCAATCATGATCTTTTAAACATATGCCTAACCAGCGCGCCTTAGCTTACGTCTGCTCGACACCTCACTTACCCGCACTGGGTCACTCCATCATGTTATTGGCCCCCTTGCCAACCACTCTGCCCTCTTCACGGAAATCATGATCTTTTAAACATATGCCTAACCAGTGTGCCTTAGCTTACCTCTGCTCAACACCTCACTTACCCCCACTGGGTCGCTCCATCATGTTATTGGCCCCCTTGACAACCACTCTGCCCTCTTCACAGCAATCATGATCTTTAAACACATGCCTAACCATTGTGCCTTAGCTTACCTCTGCTCGACACCTCACTTACCCGCACTGGGTCGCTCCATCATGTTATTGGCCCCCTTGCCAACCACTCTGCACTCTTCATGGCAATCATGATCTTTTAAACATATGCCTAACCAGTGTGCCTTAGCTAACCTCTGCTCGAGACCTTACTTACCCGCACTGGGTCGCTCCATCATGTTATTAGTCCCCTTGCCAACCACTCTGCCCTCTTCATGGCAATCATGATCTTTTAAACATATGCCTAACCAGTGCCCCTTAACTAACCTCTGCTCGACACCTTACTTACCCGCACTGGGTCGCTCCATAATTTTATTGCCCCCTTGCCAACCACTCTGCCCTCTTCACGGCAATCATGATCTTTTAAACATATGCCTAACCAGTGCGCCTTAGCTTACATCTGCTCGACACCTCACTTACCGGCACTGGGTCGCTCCACATGTTATTGGCCCCCCTTGCCAACCACTCTGCCCTCTTCACAGCAATCATGATCTTTTAAACATATGCCTAACCAGTGCGCCTTAGCTTACCTCTGCTCGCCACCTCACTTACCCGCACTGGGTCGCTCCATCATGTTATTGGCCCCTTGCCAACCACTCTGCCCTCTTCACGGAAATCATGATCTTTTAAACGTATGCCTAACCAGTGCGCCTTAGCTTACCTCTGCTCGACACCTTACTTACCTGCACTGGGTCGCTCCATCATGTTATTGCCCCCATTGCCAACCACTCTGCCCTCTTCACGGCAATCATGATCTTTTAAATATATGCCTAACCAGTGCGCCTTAGCTTACCTCTGCTCAACACCTCTCTTACCTGCACTGGGTCGCTCCATCATGTTATTGGCCCACTTGCCAACCACTCTGCCCTCTTCACGGAAATCATGATCTTTTAAACGTATGCCTAACCAGTGCGCCTTAGCTTACCTCTGCTCGACACCTTACTTACCCGCACTGGGTCACTCCATCATGTTATTGGCTCCCTTGCCAACCACTCTGCCATCTTCATGGCAATCATGATCTTTTAAACATATGCCTAACCAGTGCGCCTTAACTAACATCTGCTCGACACCTTACTTACCCGCACTGGGTCGCTCCATAATGTTATTGCCCCCTTACCAACCACTCTTCCCTCTTCACGGCAATCATGATCTTTTAAACATATGCCTTACCAGTGCACCTTAGCTTACCTCTGCTCGACACCTCACTTACCCGCACTGGGTCGCTCCATAATGTTATTGGCCCCCTTGCCAACCACTCTGCCCTCTTCAAGGAAATCATGATCTTTTAAACGTATGCCTAACCAGTGCGCCTTAGCTTACGTCTGCTCAACACCTCACTTACCCGCACTGGGTCACTCCATCATGTTATTGGCCCCCTTGCCAACCAATCTGCCCTCTCCATGGCAATCATGATCTTTTAAACATATGCCTAACCAGTGCGCCTTAGCTTACATCTGCTCGACACCTCACTTACCGGCACTGGGTCGCTCCAACATGTTATTGGCCCCCTTGACAACCACTCTGCCCTCTTCACAGCAATCATGATGTTTCAAACATATGCCTAACCAGTACGCCTTAGCTTACCTCTGCTCGACACCTTACTTACCCGCACTGGGTCACTCCATCATGTTATTGGCTCCCTTGCCAACCACTCTGCCCTCTTCATGGCAATCATGATCATGTAAACATATGCCTAACCAGTGTGCCTTAGCTTACATCTGCTCGACACCTCACTTACCGGCACTGGGTCGCTCCACATGTTATTGGCCCCCTTGCCAACCACTCTGCCCTCTTCACAGCAATCATGATCTTTTAAACATATGCGTAACCATTGCGCCTTAGCTTACCTCTGCTCGACACCTCACTTACCTGCAATGGGTCGCTCCATCATGTTTTTGTCCCCCTTGCCAACCACTCTGCCCTCTTCACGGCAATCATGCTCTTTTAAAAATATGTCTAACCAGTGCACCTTAGCTTACCTCTGCTTGACACCTCACTTACCTGCACTGGGTCGCTCCATCATGTTATTGGCCCCCTTGCCAACCACTCTGCCCTCTTCACGGAAATCATGATCTTTTAAACGTATGCCTAACCAGTGCGCCTTAGCTTACCTCTGCTCGACACCTTACTTACCCGCACTGGGTCACTCCATCATGTTATTGGCTCCCTTGCCAACCACTCTGCACTCTTCATGGCAATCATGATCTTTTAAACATATGCCTAACCACTGCGCCTTAGCTAACATCTGCTCGGCACCTTACTTACCCGCACTGGGTCGCTCCATAATGTTATTGCCCCCTTGCCAACCAATCTGCCCTCTTTACGGCAATCATGATCTTTTAAACATATGCCTTACCAGTGCGCCTTAGCTTACCTCAGCTCGACACCTCACTTACCCGCACTGGGTCGCTCCATCATGTTATTGGCCCCCTTGCCAACCACTCTGCCCTCTTCACGGCAATCATGATGTTTTAAACATATGCCTAACCAGTGCGCCTTAGCTTACCTCTGCTCGACACCTCACTTACCGGCACTTGGTCGCTCCATCATGTTATTGCCCCCCTTGCCAACCACTCTGCCCTCTTCACGGAAATCATGATCTTTTAAACGTATGCCTAACCAGTGCGCCTTAGCTTACCTCTGCTCAACACCTCACATACCCGCACTGGGTCACTCCATCATGTTATTGACCCCCTTGCCAACCACTCTACCCTCTTCACAGCAATCATGATCTTTTAAACATATGCCTAACCAGTGCGCCTTAGATTACATCTGCTCGACACCTCACTTACCGGCACTGGGTCGCTCCACATGTTATTGGCCCCCCTTGCCAACCACTCTGCCCTCTTCACAGCAATCATAATCTTTTAAACATTTGCCTAACCAGTACGCCTTAGCTTACCTCTGCTCGACACCTTACTTACCCGCACTGGGTCGCTCCATCATGTTATTTGCCCCCTTGCCAACCACTCTGCCCTCTTCATGGCAATCATGATCTTTGAAACATATGCCTAACCAGTGCGCCTTAGCTAACCTCTGCTCGACACCTTACTTACCTGCACTGGGTCGCTCCATCATGTTATTGCCCCCATTGACAAACACTCTGCCCTCTTCACGGCAATCATGATCTTTTAAATATATGCCTAACCAGTGCGCCTTAGCTTACCTCTGCTCGACACCTAACTTACCCGCACTGGGTCGCTCCATCATGTTATTGGCCCCCTTGCCAACCACTCTGCCCTCTTCACGGAAATCATGAACTTTTAAACGTATGCCTAACCAGTGCGCCTTAGCTTACCTCTGCTCGACACCTTACTTACCCGCACTGGGTCGCTCCATAATGTTATTGCCCCCTTGCCAACCACTCTGCCCTCTTCACGGCAATCATGATCTTTTAAACATATGCCTTACCAGTGCGCCTTAGCTAACATCTGCTCGACACCTTATTTACCCGCACTGGGTCGCTCCATAATGTTATTGCCCCCTTGCCAACCACTCTGCCCTCTTCACGGCAATCATGATCTTTTAAACATATGCCTTACCAGTGCACCTTAGCTTACCTCTGCTCGACACCTCACTTACCCGCACTGGGTCGCTCCATCATGTTATTGGCCCCCTTGCCAACCACTCTACCCTCTTCACGGAAATCATGATCTTTTAAACGTATGCCTAACCAGTGCGCCTTAGCTTACGTCTGCTCAACACCTCACTTACTCGCACTGGGTCACTCCATCATGTTATAGGCCCCCTTGCCAACCAATCTGCCCTCTTCACGGCAATCATGATCTTTTAAACATATGCCTAACCAGTACGCCTTAGCTTACCTCTGCTCGACACCTTACTTACCCGCACTGGGTCACTCCATCATGTTATTGGCTCCCTTGCCAACCACTCTGCCCTCTTCATGGCAATCATGATCTTTTGAACATATGCCTAACCAGTGCGCCTTAGCTAACATCTGCTCGACACCTTACTTACCCGCACTGGGTCGCTCCATAATGTTATTGCCCCCTTGCCAACCACTCTGCCCTCTTCACGGCAATCAAGATCTTTTAAACATATGCCTAACCAGTGCGCCTTAGCTTACCTCTGTTCGACACCTCACTTACCCGCACTGGGTCGCTCCATCATGTTATTGGCCCCCTTGCCAACCACTCTGCCCTCTTCACGGAAATCATGATCTTTTAAACGTATGCCTAACCAGTGCGCCTTAGCTTACCACTGCTCAACACCTCACTTACCCGCACTGGGTCGCTCCATCATGTTATTGGCCCCCTTGCCAACCACTCTACCCTCTTCACAGCAATCATGATCTTTTAAACACATGCCTAAACAGTGCGCCTTAGCTTACATCTGCTCGACACCTCACTTACCGGCACTGGGTCGCTCCATCATGTTATTGGCCCCCTTGCCAACCACTCTGCCCTCTTCACAGCAATCATGATCTTTTAAACATATGCCTAACCAGTACGCCTTAGCTTACCTCTTCTCGACACCTTACTTACACGCACTGGGTCGCTCCATCATGTTATTGGCCCCCTTGCCAACCACTCTGCCCTCTTCATGGCAATCATGATCTTTGAAACATATGCCTAACCAGTGCGCCTTAGCTAACCTCTGCTCGACACCTTACTTACCTGCACTGGGTCACTCCACCATGTTATTGCCCCCATTGCCAACCACTCTGCCCTCTTCACGGCAATCATGATCTTTTAAACATGTGCCTAACCAGTACGCCTTAGCTTACCTCTGCTCGACACCTCACTTACCCGCACTGGGTAGCTCCATCATGTTATTGGCCCCCTTGCCAACCACTCTGCCCTCTTCACAGCAATCATGATCTTTTAAACATAGGCGTAACCATTGCGCCTTAGCTTACCTCTGCTCGACACCTCACTTACCCGCAATGGGTCGCTCCATCATGTTATTTGCCCCCTTTCCAACCACTCTGCCCTCTTCACGGCAATCATGATCTTTGAAACATATGCCTAACCAGTGCACCTTAGCTTACCTCTGCTTGACACCTCACTTACCTGCACTAGGTCGCTCCATCATGTTATTGGCCCCCTTGCCAACCACTCTGCCCTCTTCACGGAAATCATGATCTTTTAAACGTATGCCTAACCAGTGCGCCTTAGCTTACCTCTGCTCGACACCTTACTTACCCGCACTGGGTCACTCCATCATGTTATTGGCTCCCTTGCCAACCACTCTGCCCTCTTCATGGCAATCATGATCTTTTAAACGTATGCCTAACCAGTGCGCCTTAGCTTACCTCTGCTCGACACCTTACTTACCCGCACTGGGTCGCTCCATAATGTTATTTCCCCCTTGCCAACCACTCTGCCCTCTTCACGGCAATCATGATCTTTTAAACATATGCCTTACCAGTGCGCCTTAGTTTACCTCTGCTCGACACCTCACTTACCCGCACTGGGTCGCTCCATCATGTTATTGGCCCCCTTGCCAACCACTCTGCCCTCTTCACGGAAATCATGATCTTTTAAACATATGCCTAACCAGTGCGCCTTAGCTTACGTCTGCTCAACACCTCACTTACCCGCACTGGGTCACTCCATCATGTTATTGGCCCCCTTGCCAACCAATCTGCCCTCTTCACGGCAATCATGATCTTTTAAACATATGCCTAACCAGTGCCCCTTAGCTTACATCTGCTCGACACCTCACTTACCGGCACTGGGTCGCTCCATCATGTTATTGGCCCCCTTGCCAACCAATCTGCCCTCTTCACGGCAATCATGATGTTTTAAACATATGCCTAACCAGTACGCCTTAGCTTACCTCTGCTCGACACCTTACTTACCCGCACTGGGTCACTCCATCATGTTATTGGATCCCTTGCCAACCACTCTGCCCTCTTCATGGCAATCATGATCTTTTAAACATATGCCTAACCAGTACGCCTTAGCTTACCTCTGCTCGACACCTTACTTACCCGCACTGGGTCACTCCATCATGTTATTGGCCCCCTTGCCAACCAATCTGCCCTCTTCACGGCAATCATGATCTTTTAAACATATGCCTAACCAGTGCCCCTTAGCTTACATCTGCTCGACACCTCACTTACCGGCACTGGGTCGCTCCATCATGTTATTGGCCCCCTTGCCAACCAATCTGCCCTCTTCACGGCAATCATGATGTTTTAAACATATGCCTAACCAGTACGCCTTAGTTTACCTCTGCTCGACACCTCACTTACCCGCACTGGGTCGCTCCATCATGTTATTGGCCCCCTTGCCAACCACTCTGCCCTCTTCACGGAAATCATGATCTTTTAAACATATGCCTAACCAGTGCGCCTTAGCTTATGTCTGCTCAACACCTCACTTACCCGCACTGGGTCACTCCATCATGTTATTGGCCCCCTTGCCAACCAATCTGCCCTCTTCACGGCAATCATGATCTTTTAAACATATGCCTAACCAGTGCCCCTTAGCTTACATCTGCTCGACACCTCACTTACCGGCACTGGGTCGCTCCATCATGTTATTGGCCCCCTTGCCAACCAATCTGCCCTCTTCACGGCAATCATGATGTTTTAAACATATGCCTAACCAGTACGCCTTAGCTTACCTCTGCTCGACACCTTACTTACCCGCACTGGGTCACTCCATCATGTTATTGGCTCCCTTGCCAACCACTCTGCCCTCTTCATGGCAATCATGATCTTTTAAACATATGCCTAACCAGTGCGCCTTAGCTAACATCTGCTCGACACCTTACTTACCCGCACTGGGTCGCTCCATAATGTTATTGCCCCCTTGCTAACCACTCTGCCCTCTTCACAGCAATCATGATCTTTTAAACATATGCCTAACCAGTACGCCTTAGCTTACCTCTGCTCGACACCTTACTTACTCGCACTGGGTCGCTCCATCATGTTATTGGCCCCCTTGCCAACCACTCTGCCCTCTTCATGGCAATCATGATCTTTGAAACATATGCCTAACCAGTGCGCCTTAGCTAACCTCTGCTCGACACCTTACTTACCTGCACTGGGTCACTCCATCATGTTATTGCCCCCATTGCCAACCACTCTGTCCTCTTCACGGCAATCATGATCTTTTAAACATGTGCCTAACCAGTAAGCCTTAGCTTACCTCTGCTCGACACCTCACTTACCCGCACTGGGTAGCTCCATCATGTTATTGGCCCCCTTGCCAACCACTCTGCCCTCTTCACGGCAATCATGATCTTTTAAACATAGGCATAACCATTGCGCCTTAGCTTACCTCTGCTCGACACCTCACTTACCCGCAATGGGTCGCTCCATCATGTTATTGGCCCCCTTGCCAACCACTCTGCCCTCTTCACGGCAATCATGCTCTTTTAAACATATGCCTAACCAGTGCACCTTAGCTTACCTCTGCTTGACACCTCACTTACCTGCACTGGGTAGCTCCATCATGTTATTGGCCCCCTTGCCAACCACTCTGCCCTCTTCACGGCAATCATGATCTTTTAAACACATGCCTAACCAGTGTGCCTTAGCTTACCTCTGCTCGACACCTCACTTACCCCCACTGGGTCGCTCCATCATGTTATTGGCCCCCTTGCCAACCACTCTGCCCTCTTCACAGCAATCATGATATTTTAAACACATGCCTAACCAGTGTGCCTTAGCTTACCTCGCTCGACACCTCACTTACCCGCACTGGGTCGCTCCATCATGTTATTGGCCCCCTTGCCAACCACTCTGCCCTCTTCACAGCAATCATGGTCTTTTAAACACATGCCTAACCAGTGCGCCTTAGCTTACCTCTGCTCGACACCTCACTTACCCGCACTGGGTCGCTCCATCATGTAATTGGCCCCCTTGCCAACCACTCTGCCCTCTTCACGGAAATCTTGATCTTTTAAACGTATGCCTAACCCGTGCGCCTTAGCTTACCTCTGCTCAACACCTCACTTACCCGCACTGGGTCACTCCATCATGTTATTGGCCCCCTTGCCAACCACTCTACCCTCTTCACGGCAATCATGATCTTTTAAACATATGCCTAACCAGTGCGCCTTAGCTTACATTTGCTCGACACCTCACTTACCGGCACTGGGTCGCTCCATCATGTTATTGGCCCCCTTGCCAAGCACTCTGCACTCTTCATGGCAATCATGATCTTTTAAACATATGCCTAACCAGTGCGCCTTAGCTAACCTCTGCTCGACACCTTACTTACCCGCACTGGGTCGCTCCATCATGTTATTTCCCCAATTGCCAAACACTCTGCCCTCTTCACGGCAATCATGATCTTTTAAACATATGCCTAACCAGTGCGCCTTAGCTTACGTCTGCTCGACACCTCACTTACCCGCACTGGGTCACTCCATCATGTTATTGGGCCCCTTGCCAACCACTCTGCCCTCTTCACGGAAATCATGATCTTTTAAACATATGCCTAACCAGTGTGGCTTAGCTTACCTCTGCTAAACACCTCACTTACCCCCACTGGGTCGCTCCATCATGTTATTGGCCCCCTTGCCAACCACTCTGCCCTCTTCACAGTAATCATGATCTTTTAAACACATGCCTAACCAGTGTGCCTTAGCTTACCTCTGCTCGACACCTCACTTACCCGCACTGGGTCGCTCCATTATGTTATTCGCCCCCTTGCCAACCACTCTGCACTCTTCATGGCAATCATGATCTTTTAAACATATGCCTAACCAGTGCGCCTTAGCTAACCTCTGCTCGACACCTTACTTACCCGCACTGGGTCGCTCCATCATGTTATTGGCCCCCTTGCCAACCACTCTGCTCTCTTCATGCCAATCATGATCTTTTAAACATATGCCTAACCAGTGCGCCTTAACTAACCTCTGCTCGACACCTTACTTACCCGCACTGGGTTGCTCCATAATGTTATTGCCCCCTTGCCAACCAATCTGCCCTCTTCACGGCAATCATGATCTTTTAAACATATGCCTAACCAGTGCGCCTTAGCTTACATCTGCTCGACACCTCACTTACCGGCACTGGGTCGCTCCACATGTTATTGGCCCCCCCTTGCCAACCACTCTGCCCTCTTGACAGCAATCATGATCTTTTAAACATATGCCTAACCAGTGCGCCTTAGTTTACCTCTGCTCGACACCTCACTTACCCGCACTGGGTCGCTCCATCATGTTATTGGCCCCCTTGCCAATCACTCTGCCCTCTTCACGGAAATCATGATCTTTTAAACGTATGCCTAACCAGTGCGCCTTAGCTTACCTCTGCTCAACACCTCACATACCGGCACTGGGTCACTCCATCATGTTATTGGCTCCCTTGCCAACCACTCTGCCCTCTTCATGGCAATCATGATCTTTTAAACATATGCCTAACCAGTGTGCCTTAGCTAACATCTGCTCGACACCTTACTTACCCGCAGTGGGTCGCTCCATAATGTTATTGCCCCCTTGCCAACCACTCTGCCCTCTTCACAGCAATCAAGATCTTTTAAACATATGCCTAACCAGTGCGCCTTAGCTTACCTCTGCTCGACACCTCACTTACCCGCACTGGGTCGCTCCATCATGTTATTGGCCCCCTTGCCAACCACTCTACCCTCTTCACAGCAATCATGATCTTTTAAACATATGCCTAACCAGTGCGCCTTAGCTTACATCTGCTCGACACCTCACTTACCGGCACTGGGTCGCTCCACATGTTATTGGCCCCCTTGCCAACCACTCTGCCCTCTTCACAGCAATCATGATCTTTTAAACATATGCCTAACCAGTACGCCTTAGCTTACCTCTGCTCGACACCTTACTTACCCGCACTGGGTCGCTCCATCATGTTATTGGCCCCCTTGCCAACCACTCTGCCCTCTTCATGGCAATCATGATCTATGAAACATATGCCTAAGCAGTGCGCCTTAGCTAACCTCTGCTCGACACCTTACTTACCTGCACTGGGTCACTCCATCATGTTATTGCCCCCATTGCCAACCACTCTGCCCTCTTCACGGCAATCATGATCTTTTTAACATGTACCTAACCAGTACGCCTTAGCTTACCTCTGCTCGACACCTCACTTACCCGCTCTGGGTAGCTCCATCATGTTATTGGCCCCCTTGCCAACCACTCTGCCCTCTTCACGGCAATCATGATCTTTTAAACATAGGCGTAACCATTGCGCCTTAGCTTACCTCTGCTCGACACCTCACTTACCCACAATGGGTCGCTCCATCATGTTATTGGCCCCCTTGCCAACCACTCTGCCCTCTTCACGGAAATCATGATCTTTTAAACATATGCCTACCCAGTGTGGCTTAGCTTACCTCTGCTCAACACCTCACTTACCCCCACTGGGTCGCTCCATCATGTTATTGGCCCCCTTGCCAACCACTCTGCCCTCTTCACAGTAATCATGATCTTTTAAACACATGCCTAACCAGTGTGCCTTAGCTTACCTCTGCTAGACACCTCACTTACCCGCACTGGGTCGCTCCATTATGTTATTGGCCCCCTTGCCAACCACTCTGCACTCTTCATGGCAATCATGATCTTTTAAACATATGCCTAACCAGTGCGCCTTAGCTAACCTCTGCTCGACACCTTACTTACCCGCACTGGGTCGCTCCATCATGTTATTGGCCCCCTTGCCAACCACTCTGCTCTCTTCATGCCAATCATGATCTTTTAAACATATGCCTAACCAGTGCGCCTTAGCTAACATCTGCTCGACACCTTACTTACCCGCAGTGGGTCGCTCCATAATGTTATTGCCCCCTTGCCAACCACTCTGCCCTCTTCACAGCAATCAAGATCTTTTAAACATATGCCTAACCAGTGCGCCTTAGCTTACCTCTGCTCGACACCTCACTTACCCGCACTGGGTCGCTCCATAATGTTATTGACCCCTTGCCAACCACTCTGCCCTCTTCACGGCAATCATGATCTTTTAAACATATGCCTAACCAGTGCACCTTAGCTTACCTCTGCTTGACACCTCACTTACCTGCACTGGGTAGCTCCATCATGTTATTGGCCCCCTTGCCAACCACTCTGCCCTCTTCACGGCAATCATGATCTTTTAAACATATGCCTAACCAGTGCGCCTTAGTTTACCTCTGCTCTACACCTCACTTACCCGCACTGGGTCGCTCCATCATGTTATTGGCCCACTTGCCAATCACTCTGCCCTCTTCACGGAAATCATGATCTTTTAAACGTATGCCTAAACAGTGCGCCTTAGCTTACCTCTGCTCAACACCTCACATACCCGCACTGGGTCACTCCATCATGTTATTGGCTCCCTTGCCAACCACTCTGCCCTCTTCATGGCAATCATGATCTTTTAAACATATGCCTAACCAGTGCGCCTTAGCTAACATCTGCTCGACACCTTACTTACCCGCAGTGGGTCGCTCCATAATGTTATTGCCCCCTTGCCAACCACTCTGCCCTCTTCACAGCAATCAAGATCTTTTAAACATATGCCTAACCAGTGCGCCTTAGCTTACCTCTGCTCGACACCTCACTTACCCGCACTGGGTCGCTCCATCATGTTATTGGCCCCCTTGCCAACCACTCTACCCTCTTCACAGCAATCATGATCTTTTAAACATATGCCTAACCAGTGCACCTTAGCTTACATCTGCTCGACACCTCACTTACCGGCACTGGGTCGCTCCACATGTTATTGGCCCCCTTGCCAACCACTCTGCCCTCTTCACAGCAATCATGATCTTTTAAACATATGCCTAACCAGTACGCCTTAGCTTACCTCTGCTCGACACCTTACTTACCCGCACTGGGTCGCTCCATCATGTTATTGGCCCCCTTGCCAACCACTCTGCCCTCTTCATGGCAATCATGATCTTTGAAACATATGCCTAACCAGTGCGCCTTAGCTTACCTCTGCTCGACACCTTACTTACCTGCACTGGGTCACTCCATCCTGTTATTGCTCCCATTGCCAACCACTCTGCCCTCTTCACGGCAATCATGATCTTTTTAACATGTACCTAACCAGTACGCCTTAGCTTACCTCTGCTCGACACCTCACTTACCCGCACTGGGTAGCTCCATCATGTTATTGGCCCCCTTGCCAACCACTCTGCCCTCTTCACAGCAATCATGATCTTTTAAACATAGGCGTAACCATTGCGCCTTAGCTTACCTCTGCTCGACACCTCACTTACCCGCAATGGGTCGCTCCATCATGTTATTGGCCCCCTTGCCAACCATTCTGCCCTCTTCACGGCAATCATGCTCTTTTAAACATATGCCTAACCAGTGCACCTTAGCTTACCTCTGCTTGACACCTCACTTACCTGCACTGGGTAGCTCCATCATGTTATTGGCCCCCTTGCCAACCACTCTGCCCTCTTCACGGCAATCATGATCTTTTAAACACATGCCTAACCAGTGTGCCTTAGCTTACCTCTGCTCGACACCTCACTTACCCCCACTGGGTTGCTCCATCATGTTATTGGCCCCCTTGCCAACCACTCTGCCCTCTTCACAGCAATCATGATATTTTAAACACATGCCTAACCAGTGTGCCTTAGCTTACCTCGCTCGACACCTCACTTACCCGCACTGGGTCGCTCCATCATGTTATTGGCCCCCTTGCCAACCACTCTGCCCTCTTCACAGCAATCATGATCTTTTAAACATATGCCTAACCAGTGCACCTTAGCTTACCTCTGCTTGACACCTCACTTACCTGCACTGGGTAGCTCCATCATGTTATTGGCCCCCTTGCCAACCACTCTGCCCTCTTCACGGCAATCATGGTCTTTTAAACACATGCCTAACCAGTGCGCCTTAGCTTACCTCTGCTCGACACCTCACTTACCCGCACTGGGTCGCTCCATCATGTAATTGGCCCCCTTGCCAACCACTCTGCCCTCTTCACAGAAATCTTGATCTTTTAAACATATGCCTAACCAGTGCGCCTTAGCTTACCTCTGCTCAACACCTTACTTACCCGCACTGGGTCACTCCATCATTTTATTGGCCCCCTTGCCAACCACTCTGCACTCTTCATGGCAATCATGATCTTTTAAACATATGCCTAACCAGTCGCCTTAGCTAACCTCTGCTCGACACCTTACTTACCCGCACTGGGTCGCTCCATCATGTTATTTCCCCAATTGCCAAACACTCTGCCCTCTTCACGGCAATCATGATCTTTTAAACATATGCCTAACCAGTGCGCCTTAGCTTACGTCTGCTCGACACCTCACTTACCCGCACTGGGTCACTCCATCATGTTATTGGCCCCCTTGCCAACCACTCTGCCCTCTTCACGGAAATCATGATCTTTTAAACATATGCCTAACCAGTGTGCCTTAGCTTACCTCTGCTCAACACCTCACTTACCCCCACTGGGTCGCTCCATCATGTTATTGGCCCCCTTGCCAACCACTCTGCCCTCTTCACAGTAATCATGATCTTTTAAACACATGCCTAACCAGTGTGCCTTAGCTTACCTCTGCTCGACACCTCACTTACCCACACTGGGTCGCTCCATCATGTTATTGGCCCCCTTGCCAACCACTCTGCACTCTTCATGGCAATCATGATATGCCTAACCAGTGCGCCTTAGCTAACCTCTGCTCGACACCTTACTTACCCGCACTGGGTCACTCCATCATGTTATTGGCCCCCTTGCCAACCAATCTGCCCTCTTCACGGCAATCATGATCTTTTAAACATATGCCTAACCAGTGCCCCTTAGCTTACATCTGCTCGACACATCACTTACCGGCACTGGGTCGCTCCATCATGTTATTGGCCCCCTTGCCAACCAATCTGCCCTCTTCACGGCAATCATGATGTTTTAAACATATGCCTAACCAGTACGCCTTAGCTTACCTCTGCTCGACACCTTACTTACCCGCACTGGGTCACTCCATCATGTTATTGGCTCCCTTGCCAACCACTCTGCCCTCTTCATGGCAATCATGATCTTTTAAACATATGCCTAACCAGTGCGCCTTAGCTAACATCTGCTCGACACCTTACTTACCCGCACTGGGTCGCTCCATAATGTTATTGCCCCCTTGCTAACCACTCTGCCCTCTTCACAGCAATCATGATCTTTTAAACATATGCCTAACCAGTACGCCTTAGCTTACCTCTGCTCGACACCTTACTTACTCGCACTGGGTCGCTCCATCATGTTATTGGCCCCCTTGCCAACCACTCTGCCCTCTTCATGGCAATCATGATCTTTGAAACATATGCCTAACCAGTGCACCTTAGCTAACCTCTGCTCGACACCTTACATACCTGCACTGGGTCACTCCATCATGTTATTGCCCCCATTGCCAACCACTCTGCCCTCTTCACGGCAATCATGATCTTTTAAACATGTGCCTAACCAGTAAGCCTTAGCTTACCTCTGCTCGACACCTCACTTACCCGCACTGGGTAGCTCCATCATGTTAATGGCCCCCTTGCCAACCACTCTGCCCTCTTCACGGCAATCATGATCTTTTAAACATAGGCGTAACCATTGCGCCTTAGCTTACCTCTGCTCGACACCTCACTTACCCGCAATGGGTCGCTCCATCATGTTATTGGCCCCCTTGCCAACCACTCTGCCCTCTTCACGGCAATCATGCTCTTTTAAACATATGCCTAACCAGTGCACCTTAGCTTACCTCTGCTTGACACCTCACTTACCTGCACTGGGTAGCTCCATCATGTTATTGGCCCCCTTGCCAACCACTCTGCCCTCTTCACGGCAATCATGATCTTTTAAACACATGCCTAACCAGTGTGCCTTAGCTTACCTCTGCTCGACACCTCACTTACCCCCACTGGGTCGCTCCATCATGTTATTGGCCCCCTTGCCAACCACTCTGCCCTCTTCACAGCAATCATGATATTTTAAACACATGCCTAACCAGTGTGCCTTAGCTTACCTCGCTCGACACCTCACTTTCCCGCACTGGGTCGCTCCATCATGTTATTGGCCCCCTTGCCAACCACTCTGCCCTCTTCACAGCAATCATGGTCTTTTAAACACATGCCTAACCAGTGCGCCTTAGCTTACCTCTGCTCGACACCTCACTTACCCGCACTGGGTCGCTCCATCATGTAATTGGCCCCCTTGCCAACCACTCTGCCCTCTTCACGGAAATCTTGATCTTTTAAACGTATGCCTAACCAGTGCGCCTTAGCTTACCTCTGCTCAACACCTCACTTACCCGCACTGGGTCACTCCATCATGTTATTGGCCCCCTTGCCAACCACTCTACCCTCTTCACGGCAATCATGATCTTTTAAACATATGCCTAACCAGTGCGCCTTAGCTTACATTTGCTCGACACCTCACTTACCGGCACTGGGTCGCTCCATCATGTTATTGGCCCCCTTGCCAAGCACTCTGCACTCTTCATGGCAATCATGATCTTTTAAACATATGCCTAACCAGTGCGCCTTAGCTAACCTCTGCTCGACACCTTACTTACCCGCACTGGGTCGCTCCATCATGTTATTTCCCCAATTGCCAAACTCTCTGCCCTCGTCACGGCAATCATGATCTTTTAAACATATGCCTAACCAGTGCGCCTTAGCTTACGTCTGCTCGACACCTCACTTACCCGCACTGGGTCACTCCATCATGTTATTGGCCCCCTTGCCAACCACTCTGCCCTCTTCACAGTAATCATGATCTTTTAAACACATGCCTAACCAGTGTGCCTTAGCTTACCTCTGCTCGACACCTCACTTACCCGCACTGGGTCGCTCCATTATGTTATTGGCCCCCTTGCCAACCACTCTGCACTCTTCATGGCAATCATGATCTTTTAAACATATGCCTAACCAGTGCGCCTTAGCTAACCTCTGCTCGACACCTTACTTACCCGCACTGGGTCGCTCCATCATGTTATTGGCCCCCTTGCCAACCACTCTGCTCTCTTCATGCTAATCATGATCTTTTAAACATATGCCTAACCAGTGCGCCTTAACTAACCTCTGCTCGACACCTTACTTACCCGCACTGGGTTGCTCCATAATGTTATTGCCCCCTTGCCAACCACTCTGCCCTCTTCACGGCAATCATGATCTTTTAAACATATGCCTAACCAGTGCGCCTTAGCTTACATCTGCTCGACACCTCACTTACCGGCACTGGGTCGCTCCACATGTTATTGGCCCCCCCTTGCCAACCACTCTGCCCTCTTCACAGCAATCATGATCTTTTAAACATATGCCTAACCAGTGCGCCTTAGTTTACCTCTGCTCGACACCTCACTTACCCGCACTGGGTCGCTCCATCATGTTATTGGCCCCCTTGCCAATCACTCTGCCCTCTTCACGGAAATCATGATCTTTTAAACGTATGCCTAACCAGTGCGCCTTAGCTTACCTCTGCTCAACACCTCACATACCGGCACTGGGTCACTCCATCATGTTATTGGCTCCCTTGCCAACCACTCTGCCCTCTTCATGGCAATCATGATCTTTTAAACATATGCCTAACCAGTGCGCCTTAGCTAACATCTGCTCGACACCTTACTTACCCGCAGTGGGTCGCTCCATAATGTTATTGCCCCCTTGCCAACCACTCTGCCCTCTTCACAGCAATCAAGATCTTTTAAACATATGCCTAACCAGTGCGCCTTAGCTTACCTCTGCTCGACACCTCACTTACCCGCACTGGGTCGCTCCATCATGTTATTGGCCCCCTTGCCAACCACTCTACCCTCTTCACAGCAATCATGATCTTTTAAACATATGCCTAACCAGTGCGCCTTAGCTTACATCTGCTCGACACCTCACTTACCGGCACTGGGTCGCTCCACATGTTATTGGCCCCCTTGCCAACCACTCTGCCCTCTTCACAGCAATCATGATCTTTTAAACATATGCCTAACCAGTACGCCTTAGCTTACCTCTGCTCGACACCTTACTTACCCGCACTGGGTCGCTCCATCATGTTATTGGCCCCCTTGCCAACCACTCTGCCCTCTTCATGGCAATCATGATCTTTGAAACATATGCCTAAGCAGTGCGCCTTAGCTAACCTCTGCTCGACACCTTACTTACCTGCACTGGGTCACTCCATCATGTTATTGCCCCCATTGCCAACCACTCTGCCCTCTTCACGGCAATCATGATCTTTTTAACATGTACCTAACCAGTACGCCTTAGCTTACCTCTGCTCGACACCTCACTTACCCGCTCTGGGTAGCTCCATCATGTTATTGGCCCCCTTGCCAACCACTCTGCCCTCTTCACGGCAATCATGATCTTTTAAACATAGGCGTAACCATTGCGCCTTAGCTTACCTCTGCTCGACACCTCACTTACCCACAATGGGTCGCTCCATCATGTTATTGGCCCCCTTGCCAACCACTCTGCCCTCTTCACGGAAATCATGATCTTTTAAACATATGCCTACCCAGTGTGGCTTAGCTTACCTCTGCTCAACACCTCACTTACCCCCACTGGGTCGCTCCATCATGTTATTGGCCCCCTTGCCAACCACTCTGCCCTCTTCACAGTAATCATGATCTTTTAAACACATGCCTAACCAGTGTGCCTTAGCTTACCTCTGCTCGACACCTCACTTACCCGCACTGGGTCGCTCCATTATGTTATTGGCCCCCTTCCAACCACTCTGCACTCTTCATGGCAATCATGATCTTTTAAACATATGCCTAACCAGAGCGCCTTAGCTAACCTCTGCTCGACACCTTACTTACCCGCACTGGGTCGCTCCATCATGTTATTGGCCCCCTTGCCAACCACTCTGCTCTCTTCATGCCAATCATGATCTTTTAAACATATGCCTAACCAGTGCGCCTTAGCTAACATCTGCTCGACACCTTACTTACCCGCAGTGGGTCGCTCCATAATGTTATTGCCCCCTTGCCAACCACTCTGCCCTCTTCACAGCAATCAAGATCTTTTAAACATATGCCTAACCAGTGCGCCTTAGCTTACCTCTGCTCGACACCTCACTTACCCGCACTGGGTCGCTCCATAATGTTATTGCCCCCTTGCCAACCACTCTGCCCTCTTCACGGCAATCATGATCTTTTAAACATATGCCTAACCAGTGCACCTTAGCTTACCTCTGCTTGACACCTCACTTACCTGCACTGGGTAGCTCCATCATGTTATTGGCCCCCTTGCCAACCACTCTGCCCTCTTCACGGCAATCATGATCTTTTAAACATATGCCTAACCAGTGCGCCTTAGTTTACCTCTGCTCTACACCTCACTTACCCGCACTGGGTCGCTCCATCATGTTATTGGCCCACTTGCCAATCACTCTGCCCTCTTCACGGAAATCATGATCTTTTAAACGTATGCCTAAACAGTGCGCCTTAGCTTACCTCTGCTCAACACCTCACATACCCGCACTGGGTCACTCCATCATGTTATTGGCTCCCTTGCCAACCACTCTGCCCTCTTCATGGCAATCATGTTCTTTTAAACATATGCCTAACCAGTGCGCCTTAGCTAACATCTGCTCGACACCTTACTTACCCGCAGTGGGTCGCTCCATAATGTTATTGCCCCCTTGCCAACCACTCTGCCCTCTTCACAGCAATCAAGATCTTTTAAACATATGCCTAACCAGTGCGCCTTAGCTTACCTCTGCTCGACACCTCACTTACCCGCACTGGGTCGCTCCATCATGTTATTGGCCCCCTTGCCAACCACTCTACCCTCTTCACAGCAATCATGATCTTTTAAACATATGCCTAACCAGTGCGCCTTAGCTTACATCTGCTCGACACCTCACTTACCGGCACTGGGTCGCTCCACATGTTATTGGCCCCCTTGCCAACCACTCTGCCCTCTTCACAGCAATCATGATCTTTTAAACATATGCCTAACCAGTACGCCTTAGCTTACCTCTGCTCGACACCTTACTTACCCGCACTGGGTCGCTCCATCATGTTATTGGCCCCCTTGCCAACCACTCTGCCCTCTTCATGGCAATCATGATCTTTGAAACATATGCCTAACCAGTGCGCCTTAGCTTACCTCTGCTCGACACCTTACTTACCTGCACTGGGTCACTCCATCATGTTATTGCTCCCATTGCCAACCACTCTGCCCTCTTCACGGCAATCATGATCTTTTTAATATGTGCCTAACCAGTACGCCTTAGCTTACCTCTGCTCGACACCTCACTTACCCGCACTGGGTAGCTCCATCATGTTATTGGCCCCCTTGCCAACCACTCTGCCCTCTTCACGGCAATCATGATCTTTTAAACATAGGCGTAACAATTGCGCCTTAGCTTACCTCTGCTCGACACCTCACTTACCCGCAATGGGTCGCTCCATCATGTTATTGGCCCCCTTGCCAACCACTCTGCCCTCTTCACGGCAATCATGATCTTTTAAACACATGCCTAACCAGTGTGCCTTAGCTTACCTCTGCTCGACACCTCACTTACCCCCACTGGGTTGCTCCATCATGTTATTGGCCCCCTTGCCAACCACTCTGCCCTCTTCACAGCAATCATGATATTTTAAACACATGCCTAACCAGTGTGCCTTAGCTTACCTCGCTCGACACCTCACTTACCCGCACTGGGTCGCTCCATCATGTTATTGGCCCCCTTGCCAACCACTCTGCCCTCTTCACAGCAATCATGGTCTTTTAAACACATGCCTAACCAGTGCGCCTTAGCTTACCTCTGCTCGACACCTCACTTACCCGCACTGGGTCGCTCCATCATGTAATTGGCCCCCTTGCCAACCACTCTGCCCTCTTCACAGAAATCTTGATCTTTTAAACGTATGCCTAACCAGTGCGCCTTAGCTTACCTCTGCTCAACACCTTACTTACCCGCACTGGGTCACTCCATCATGTTATTGGCCCCCTTGCCAACCACTCTACCCTCTTCACGGCAATCATGATCTTTTAAACATATGCCTAACCAGTGCGCCTTAGCTTACATTTGCTCGACACCTCACTTACCGGCACTGGGTCGCTCCATCATGTTATTGGCCCCCTTGCCAACCACTCTGCACTCTTCATGGCAATCATGATCTTTTAAACATATGCCTAACCAGTCGCCTTAGCTAACCTCTGCTCGACACCTTACTTACCCGCACTGGGTCGCTCCATCATGTTATTTCCCCAATTGCCAAACACTCTGCCCTCTTCACGGCAATCATGATCTTTTAAACATATGCCTAACCAGTGCGCCTTAGCTTACGTCTGCTCGACACCTCACTTACCCGCACTGGGTCACTCCATCATGTTATTGGCCCCCTTGCCAACCACTCTGCCCTCTTCACGGAAATCATGATCTTTTAAACACATGCCTAACCAGTGCGCCTTAGCTTACATCTGCTCGACACCTCACTTACCGGCACTGGGTCGCTCCATCATGTTATTGGCCCCCTTGCCAACCACTCTGCCCTCTTCACAGCAATCATGATCTTTTAAACATATGCCTAACCAGTACAACTTAGCTTACCTCTTCTCGACAACTTACTTACACGCACTGGGTCGCTCCATCATGTTATTGGCCCCCTTGCCAACCACTCTGCCCTCTTCATGGCAATCATGATCTTTGAAACATATACCTAACCAGTGCGCCTTAGCTAACCTCTGCTCGACACCTTACTTACCTGCACTGGGTCACTCCATCATGTTATTGCCCCCATTGCCAACCACTCTGCCCTCTTCACGGCAATCATGATCTTTTAAACATGTGCCTAACCAGTACGCCTTAGCTTACCTCTGCTCGACACCTTACTTACCTGCACTGGGTCACTCCATCATGTTATTGGCCCCCTTGCCAACCACTCTGACCTCTTCACAGCAATCATGATCTTTTAAACCTAAGCGTAACCATTGCGCCTTAGCTTACCTCTGCTCGACACCTCACTTACACGCAATGGGTCGCTCCATCATGTTATTTGCCCCATTGCCAACCACTCTGCCCTCTTCACAGCAATCATGATCTTTGAAACATATGCCTAACCAGTGCACCTTAGCTTACCTCTGCTTGACACCTCACTTACCTGCACTGGGTCGCTCCATCATGTTATTGGCCCCCTTGTCAACCACTCTGCACACTTCACGGAAATCATGATCTTTTAAACGTATGCCTAACCAGTGCGCCTTAGCTTACCTCTGCTCGACACCTTACTTACCCGCACTGGGTCACTCCATCATGTTATTGGCTCCCTTGCCAACCACTCTGCCCTCTTCATGGCAATCATGATCTTTTAAACGTATGCCTAACCAGTGCGCCTTAGCTTACCTCTGCTCGACACCTTACTTACCCGCACTGGGTCGCTCCATAATGTTATTGCCCCCTTGCCAACCACTCTGCCCTCTTCACGGCAATCATGATCTTTTAAACATATGCCTTACCAGTGCGCCTTAGTTTACCTCTGCTTGACACCTCACTTACCCGCACTGGGTCGCTCCATCATGTTATTGGCCCCCTTGCCAACCAATCTGCCCTCTTCACGGCAATCATGATGTTTTAAACATATGCCTAACCAGTACGCCTTAGCTTACCTCTGCTCGACACCTTACTTACCCGCACTGGCTCACTCCATCATGTTATTGGCTTCCTTGCCAACCACTCTGCCCTCTTCATGGCAATCTTGATCTTTTAAACATATGCCTAACCAGTGCGCCTTAGCTTACCTCTGCTCGACACCTTACTTACCCGCACTGGGTCGCTCCATAATGTTATTGCCCCCTTGCCAACCACTCTGCCCTCTTCACGGCAATCATGATCTTTTAAACATATGCCTTACCAGTGCGCCTTAGTTTACCTCTGCTTGACACCTCACTTACCCGCACTGGGTCGCTCCATCATGTTATTGGCCCCCTTGCCAACCAATCTGCCCTCTTCACGGCAATCATGATGTTTTAAACATATGCCTAACCAGTACGCCTTAGCTTACCTCTGCTCGACACCTTACTTACCCGCACTGGGTCACTCCATCATGTTATTGGCTTCCTTGCCAACCACTCTGCCCTCTTCATGGCAATCTTGATCTTTTAAACATATGCCTAACCAGTGCGCCTTAGCTAACATCTGCTCGACACCTTACTTACCCGCACTGGGTCGCTCCATAATGTTATTGCCCCCTTGCCAACCACTCTGCCCTCTTCACGGCAATCATGATCTTTTAAACATATGCCTAACCAGTGCGCCTTAGCTTACCTCTGCTCGACACCTTACTTACCCGCACTGGGTCGCTCCATCATGTTATTGGCCCCCTTGCCAACCACTCTGCCCTCTTCACGGAAATCATGATCTTTTAAACGTATGCCTAACCAGTGCGCCTTAGCTTACCTCTGCTCAACACCTCACTTACCCGCACTGGGTCGCTCCATCATGTTATTGGCCCCCTTGCCAACCACTCTACCCTCTTCACAGCAATCATGATCTTTTAAACATATGCCTAACCAGTGCGCCTTAGCTTACATCTGCTCGACACCTCACTTACCGGCACTGGGTCGCTCCACATGTTATTGGCCCCCTTGCCAACCACTCTGCCCTCTTCACAGCAATCATGATCTTTTAAACATATGCCTAACCAGTACGCCTTAGCTTACCTCTGCTCGACACCTTACTTACCCGCACTGGGTCGCTCCATCATGTTATTGGCCCCCTTGCCAACCACTCTGCCCTCTTCATGGCAATCATGATCTTTGAAACATATGCCTAACCAGTGCGCCTTAGCTAACCTCTGCTCGACACCTTACTTACCTGCACTGGGTCACTCCAACATGTTATTGCCCCCATTGCCAACCACTCTGCCCTCTTCACGGCAATCATGATCTTTTAAACATGTGCCTAACCAGTAGCCTTAGCTTACCTCTGCTCGACACCTCACTTACCCACACTGGGTAGCCCCATCATGTTATTGGCCCCCTTGCCAACCACTCTGCCCTCTTCACGGCAATCATGATCTTTTAAACGTAGGCGTAACCATTGCGCCTTAGCTTACCTCTGCTCGACACCTCACTTACCCGCAATGGGTCGCTCCATCATGTTATTGGCCCCCTTGCCAACCAGTCTGCCCTCTTCACGGCAATCATGCTCTTTTAAACATATGCCTAACCAGTGCACCTTAGCTTACCTCTGCTTGACACCTCACTTACCTGCACTGGGTAGCTCCATCATGTTATTGGCCCCCTTGCCAACCACTCTGCCCTCTTCACGGCAATCATGATCTTTTAAACACATGCCTAACCAGTGTGCCTTAGCTTACCTCTGCTCGACACCTCACTTACCCCCACTCGGTCGCTCCATCATGTTATTGGCCCCCTTGCCAACCACTCTGCCCTCTTCACAGCAATCATGATATTTTAAACACATGCCTAACCAGTGTGCCTTAGTGTCATGATCTCTGCTTCCAAAAGGTCAGGGTTTTCCCAACTCCCTTGGAAGCAGATCCATAACCCAGGTTCTGAGTGCCAACCAGTCCCAATTGGGACCTTTTGGACCCAGTCCTGGCGCCAGTGGCACCAGGCTCATAAATATGCCCAGTCCCAGCGCTGGAAGCGCCGGGCTCATAATGCTTGGGTGGACTTACCTGCAGCAGACCATGCTGCTTACTTGCCTGCCAGTTGAGCCTCTGATCCTCTTCTGTTTGGAACTACTTTTCCTGTTGGGTGGGGCCGGAGCCACTCCCTAGATTCAGAACACTGGAACTCTTCTGGAAAGCAGGAACTCTTTTCTTACCTAGGCGTGGCTGTGGAAGGAGACACCTAAGCACTACAGGAGGCTATTTAAACCACACCCGATGGATGAATCTTGCTTTGCGTTATTCTGCATCCTCTGCAGCAGAACGCTCATCGTGTCTTCTGCATCTGATCCTGGGCCTAAGGAAAAAGGCTTACCATCCTGAATCCAGTCTTCAGCAACACCTATAAAGACAAGAAAGAACAGGTTAGCATTACGGTCTTCAGTGACAGCTCTTCACTTACCTGGTCCATCGGCTGTCACCAACGCCTCGCGCTGCATTCCGACATCTGAAAGACAAAGGCTTACCTACTCTTCGTGCGCTCCGGAGGTCTTCACACTGCATTCCGGCATCTGAAAGACAAAAGCTTACCAACTCTTCGCACGCTCCGGAGGCCTTCGGCGCTGCATCCCGCATCTGAAAGACAAAACAAGGTGCGTTTAAAGACATTGGGGAACTTTAATACTCACGTGCCATTACTCCTTTCCACATCTAACCCAGTGGGTATTCCGGCACCCTGCAGCCGCTCCGAACTTGTACCTGCAAAATAAAAAGACAGTTAGAGCGCATCGTGAAGCAGGCAACAAGCGCTTACTTACGTGCTTCCAGGCGCTTCTATTCATCACACGGGCTCCATCTTCAACTCACTTCAGCCCGTCATCCGCCATCGCCGGAACCCTGCAAAACAAGAAACATCATTACTAAAGACTTTAAAGACATTAGAATTACTCGAAACTTACCGTTCGTGCAGTAAACGACGGACAGCAGTCCTCTGAAGTCAAGAGGCCTGCTCCCCTTATCCAGTGAAGAAACTGGTAGCACCCTGCCCCGAGGCAGATGGAGAGCACGGCGTTCACTTACCTAAGGTGAGAGCGTTAACCTTTGGGGTTCTACAGGAGAAGAGAAAGGGAAGAAGAGAGAGACATTCAATAACCCAGTTCCTTAATCCCATATTTTCTATCTGCAGACATCTTACCCTTCGAGTCAGACATACAGTGCACAGAGGTCCAGCCCAAAGAGCCAGCCGTGTGTTACACATCACCTTTGAAGATACGGTATACGCCCAGTCAAGACCGGCGCCTCTACGGGAATCAGGTGAGCGTTACAGAACGCAAAGCCAACCACAAAACACCCGTCCAGGCGCTATGGAAACCTCGGATACCGACCAGCTAGCCCAGTTACTTGGGGAACTAAGGGCAGAAGTGCATGCAGCCCGTCAGGAAACGAACGCTCTAAGAAGGGAACTGATTATTTCCAAGGAGCGAACAGATGATCTCGCTAGACAATTGCTACAGTCACAAGCCGGACAGACCCCGTTACCCGCATCTGGGGGAAATCTTCCTTCTACATCCTCTATGAATCCAGTGCAGATCAACCTACCTGGGAATGTACCTCTGGCTCCGCCCGAACGATTTTCTGGTGACCCAAAGAGGTTTGCAGTATTTATCAATCAGTGCCGGTTGCATTTCTTATGCCGGCCAGCAGCCTTTCCAACTGATCAAGCTAAAGTAGCTTTCGTGCTTTCGTACCTTAGTGGCAATGCGGCAGACTGGTCGATCCCTCTAGTAAATCAAGATGATCCGGTCCTCCATGATTTTCAAGCTTTTCAGCTCAGTATGGAAAAACTGTTCGCAAGACATTCACAGGGGCAGGCCTTGGACAATGAGCTTCTTTCGTTGCAACAAGGTAATCAAGACCTTTTGGCTTATATTGCGTCTTTCAACAGACTGATAGTGGAAACTCAATGGCCTGAGGACAAAAGGATTACGCTGTTTTATAGAGGTCTACGTGGAGAGCTCAAAGATGCGTTAGCCCAAGTAGTGAATCCCCCACAAGATTGTTCGGACTATATAGTCGTTCAAATAGATCACAGACTGCAGAACAGGAAGGCCGATCGTTCCAAGTTTGATGCTCGAGTATTTTCCAAACCGCCAACTCCTTCCAAAGGAGTAGACTCCGGGGAACCCATGCAAATAGGGGGTCTGAAAGGTCCTCTAACACAAAAGGAGCGGGAAAGGAGAAAACAGTTGCAATTATGCCTCTATTGCGGAAACTCAGGGCACTTTCTTCGAGACTGTCCGGTGAAACCTGCCAAGAAGGCAGTAGGAGCTGCAGTTACCAAAGTTACAAACTCTGAGCAGGGAAACGACCTTGCCCGACAAGAATAGAGGTCCTCTTGCCGAGCGTGAAAACCAGTTCCGTGACCTCGCATTTCGTGATACCTATGGTCCTCATTAGCCCTGATAATCCGGATCGATTACATGCAATTGAAGCTTACGTCGACAGCGGTGCCATCGGCAATTATGTGGATCATGAAATGGTTTTGAGGATGAATCTAACTCTTTGTCCCAAGGCTGTAAAGGACGTCATTACTACGGTGGATGGTACGGAGATAGCCTCCGGGCCAGTAACGCATACCACTCAAGAGGTGACGCTAGTAAGTCAAGATGGACACCATGAGAAGATCGTGTTCGATGTGATCAAGGCCCCTCAGTTTCAGATTATTCTAGGAATACCTTGGTTAGAGAAACACAATCCTCTGATCGATTGGCGAGCAAGAACGGTCCAGTTTCCAGAATGTGTCTCTACTTGTCACCCTCCACCTGGTGTTGCACTGGCAGCAATTTCTTCAGAGACTCCCCAGTTACCTCCCGAATACCTAGAATACCAAGATGTTTTCCGGAAGGATCAGGCTAACTCTCTACCTCCTCATAGGTCTTATGACTGCCAGATAGACCTGATACCTGGATCTACTCCTCCTTGTAGTAGAATTTATGCCCTCACCGAGCCTGAGAACCTTCACCTTCGACAATACCTGGATCAATACCTAGCAAATGGGTTTATTCGTCCTTCCAAGTCCCCTGCTTCTTCAGCTTTGTTCTTCGTTCCAAAAAAGAAAGGAGACCTTAGAACTTGTATAGATTGTCGCTCCCTGAACCAGATCACCGTTAAGAATAGATATCCGTTACCTTTGATCCCTGAACTCCTGGACCAAGTCAGAAAAGCATGCATATATACAAAGCTGGATCTTAGAGGAGCTTACCACTTGGTACGAGTAAAAGAGAGCGATGAATGGAAGACGGCCTTCCGCACCAAGTATGGGCTATTTGAATATCAGGTCATGCCCTTCGGACTTTGCAATGCCCCGGCCGCCTTTCAATATTTTATGAACGATGTCCTCAGAGAGCTCATAGATGTGTGTGTTGTTGTTTACATTGACGACATCCTCGTTTATTCTTCATCGGAATCTGAACATCGGAAACACGTGAAAATGGCCCTCAAAAGATTGCGTCAACACAAACTTTTCGCTAAGTTGGAAAAATGTGTTTTCAACGTGACTGAAGTTGAATTCTTGGGATTCATATTATCACCTGGCGGAGTGCGTATGGATTCAAAGAAGGTCGATGCAGTTCTCAAATGGCCATCACCATCCTCCGTAAAAGGTGTGCAAAGCATGTTAGGCTTCGCTAACTTTTACCGCAGGTTTATCCCCGAATTCTCTCGAATAGTCCAGCCCATCACTGCCTTGTTAAAGAAAAACAAACGTTTTGAATGGTCTACCGAGGCGGAACAAGCTTTCCAGGATTTGAAGACTAAATTTATCTCTGCACCAATCTTAAAACACCCTCGCCCCGAACTCCCCTACATCGTGGAAACTGATGCTTCAAGCCTTGCCATGGGGGCAGTTCTATCACAAAAGGACCCGGTAACCAATCAGTTGCATCCCGTGGCATTTTGGTCCCGCAAATTCTCGCCTCCTGAAATCAATTACACGATTACTGACAAGGAACTTCTGGCTATCAAGTCTGCCTTTAAGGCTTGGCGGCATTATCTGCTGGGGGCCCGACACACCGTTACTGTGATTACGGATCACCGAAACCTGCAATATTTGAAAACCGCAAAAGCCCAATCCTCTAGACAACTCCGTTGGGCATTATTCTTTGCCGAGTTTGACTTCATAATTACCTATCGACCTGGTACAAAGAACGGTAAAGCTGATGCCCTTTCTCGGATGGGAGTGGAAGAACACTTGATCAACCCTAAACCTGGACCAATCATTCCCAAACAAAGAATTCTGGGTGTAATCGCCACAGAATCCATAGAGGAAGTTAAGGATAAAGCCAGGCAACTTGTAACTCCAGCAGACATACAGAATTGGCATCTGCAGGGAAAGGACTTTGCAGTAAAGGACAACTTATTGTATTTCCAAGAACGATTATACCTACCCAGCACAGATTTACAGAAAAAAGTAATCTCTTGTTATCACGATTCTTTAATGGAAGGACATCCCGGTATGGCCAAGACCTCAGAAAAGATCAAGCGCTACTTCTGGTGGCCGTCTTGGAAAAAAGATATCAGAGACTTTATAATGTCCTGTGGAGTATGCGCCCAAAACAAGAGTCAAAAGGAAAGACCAGCAGGCCTCTTACGCCCTATTGACATCCCACCTCGCCCTTGGCATACGCTTTCTATGGACTTCATCACCGATCTACCTCCATGCTCCGGATACAATACGATTCTAGTAATCGTGGACTTATTCTCCAAGATGGCGCATTTCATTCCGCTCAAAGGCTTGCCAACAGCAGCAACTCTGGCCCGAGAATTTCTCGAAAACATCGTCCGACTGCACGGTTTTCCTTCGGTTCTAATTTCGGATCGAGGTAGTCAATTTATTTCTCATTTTTGGCGAAGTTGCTGTCGGTCGGCTCAAATTGATGTGAGACTATCGACCAGTCACCACCCTCAGACCGACGGACAAACCGAGAGGACCAATCAAACTCTGGAACAGTATTTACGCTGCATGCTGCAACAAACTGAAAAAACTTGGAAAGACATCCTTTGGATAGCCGAATATGCCTACAATAACTCTGTCCATTCGGGAACTGGGAAAACCCCGTTTTTTCTTTTGTACGGCAGTCACCCTCGAACCTCGGAGTTGGATCCCCTCCAAGATCTTGAAACACCAGCAGTAGACTAGCTGCATTCTACAATCACCCAAGCCTTTAAGGAAGCTGTTTCTCACCTTAAAAGGGCTAAAGAACAATACAAGAAAGGAGCAGATCAACATCGGAAGGAAGCCCCTCAATATCAAGTAGGGGATCAAGTCTGGTTATCCACCAAATATCTACCTCTAAAAGGGCCACGCACATTCAACCCAAGATACCTTGGTCCCTATTCAATCACTACCGTAGTAAACCCAGTAGCGGTCAAGTTGGACTTGCCCCCGCACATGAAGATACATCCGGTCTTCCACGTCTCTCTATTAAAACCCGTGCAACCTCAAACCCGACTAACTAAATCTCCAAAACCTATCCTAGTTGATGGAGAACTCGAGTTTGAAGTCAAAAGCATTCTGGACTCCAAGATCTCCAAATCTAAACTATTTTACCTAATTGACTGGAAAGGCTACGGCCCCCAAGAGAGATCCTGGGAACCTGCTGAATATGTCCACGCTCCTCGCCTAATCAAAAGATTTCACCGAACATTTCCTGACAAGCCAAAACCCCCGGAGAAGCCCGGTTTGGGAGGGGCCTTGAGGGGGGGTACTGTCATGATCTCTGCTTCCAAAAGGTCAGGGTTTTCCCAACTCCCTTGGAAGCAGATCCATAACCCAGGTTCCGAGTGCCAACCAGTCCCAATTGGGACCTTTTGGACCCAGTCCTGGCGCCAGTGGCACCAGGCTCATAAATATGCCCAGTCCCAGCGCTGGAAGCGCCGGGCTCATAATGCTTGGGTGGACTTACCTGCAGCAGACCATGCTGCTTACTTGCCTGCCAGTTGAGCCTCTGATCCTCTTCTGTTTGGAACTACTTTTCCTGTTGGGTGGGGCAGGAGCCACTCCCTAGATTCAGAACACTGGAACTCTTCTGGAAAGCAGGAACTCTTTTCTTACCTAGGCGTGGCTGTGGAAGGAGACACCTAAGCACTACAGGAGGCTATTTAAACCACACCCGATGGATGAATCTTGCTTTGCGTTATTCTGCATCCTCTGCAGCAGAACGCTCATCGTGTCTTCTGCATCTGATCCTGGGCCTAAGGAAAAAGGCTTACCATCCTGAATCCAGTCTTCAGCAACACTTATAAAGACAAGAAAGAACAGGTTAGCATTACGGTCTTCAGTGACAGCTCTTCACTTACCTGGTCCATCGGCTGTCACCAACGCCTCGCGCTGCATTCCGGCATCTGAAAGACAAAGGCTTACCTACTCTTCGTGCGCTCCGGAGGTCTTCACACTGCATTCCGGCATCTGAAAGACAAAAGCTTACCAACTCTTCGCACGCTCCGGAGGCCTTCGGCGCTGCATCCCGCATCTGAAAGACAAAACAAGGTGCGTTTAAAGACATTGGGGAACTTTAATACTCACGTGCCATTACTCCTTTCCACATCTAACCCAGTGGGTATTCCGGCACCCTGCAGCCGCTCCGAACTTGTACCTGCAAAATAAAAAGACAGTTAGAGCGCATCGTGAAGCAGGCAACAAGCGCTTACTTACGTGCTTCCAGGCGCTTCTATTCATCACACGGGCTCCATCTTCAACTCACTTCAGCCCGTCATCCGCCATCGCCGGAACCCTGCAAAACAAGAAACATCATTACTAAAGACTTTAAAGACATTAGAATTACTCGAAACTTACCGTTCGTGCAGTAAACGACGGACAGCAGTCCTCTGAAGTCAAGAGGCCTGCTCCCCTTATCCATTGAAGAAACTGGTAGCACCCTGCCCCGAGGCAGATGGAGAGCACGGCGTTCACTTACCTAAGGTGAGAGCGTTAACCTTTGGGGTTCTACAGGAGAAGAGAAAGGGAAGAAGAGAGAGACATTCAATAACCCAGTTCCTTAATCCCATATTTTCTATCTGCAGATCTGCAGACATCTTACCCTTCGAGTCAGACATACAGTGCACAGAGGTCCAGCCCAAAGAGCCAGCCGTGTGTTACACATCACCTTTGAAGATACGGTATACGCCCAGTCAAGACCGGCGCCTCTACGGGAATCAGGTGAGCGTTACACTTAGCTTACCTCGCTCGACACCTCACTTACCCGCACTGGGTCGCTCCATCATGTTATTGGCCCCCTTGTCAACCACTCTGCCCTCTTCACAGCAATCATGCTCTTTTAAACACATGCCTAACCAGTGCGCCTTAGCTTACCTCTGCTCGACACCTCACTTACCCGCACTGGGTCGCTCCATCATGTAATTGGCCCCCTTGCCAACCACTCTGCCCTCTTCACGGAAATCTTGATCTTTTAAACGTATGCCTAACCAGTGCGCCTTAGCTTACCTCTGCGCAACACCTCACTTACCCACACTGGGTCACTCCATCATGTTATTGGCCCCCTTGCCAACCACTCTACCCTCTTCACGGCAATCATGATCTTTTAAACATATGCCTAACCAGTGCGCCTTAGCTTACATTTGCTCGACACCTCACTTACCGGCACTGGGTCGCTCCATCATGTTATTGGCCCCCTTGCCAACCACTCTGCACTCTTCATGGCAATCATGATCTTTTAAACATATGCCTAACCAGTGCGCCTTAGCTAACCTCTGCTCGACACCTTACTTACCCGCACTGGGTCACTCCATCATGTTATTGGCCCCCTTGCCAACCACTCTGCCCTCTTCACGGAAATCATGATCTTTTAAACATATGCCTAACCAGTGTGCCTTAGCTTACCTCTGCTCGACACCTCACTTACCCGCACTGGGTCGCTCCGTCATGTTATTGGCCCCCTTGCCAACCACTCTGCACTCTTCATGGCAATCATGATCTTTTAAACATATGCCTAACCAGTGCGCCTTAGCTAACCTCTGCTCGACACCTTACTTACCCGCACTGGGTCGCTCCATCATGTTATTGGCCCCCTTGCCAACCACTCTGCCCTCTTCATGGCAATCATGATCTTTTAAACATATGCCTAACCAGTGCGCCTTAGCTAACATCTGCTCGACACCTTACTTACCCGCAGTGGGTCGCTCCATAATGTTATTGCCCCCTTGCCAACCACTCTGCCCTCTTCACAGCAATCAAGATCTTTTAAACATATGCCTAACCAGTGCGCCTTAGCTTACCTCTGCTCGACACCTCACTTACCCGCACTGGGTCGCTCCATAATGTTATTGACCCCTTGCCAACCACTCTGCCCTCTTCACGGCAATCATGATCTTTTAAACATATGCCTAACCAGTGCACCTTAGCTTACCTCTGCTTGACACCTCACTTACCTGCACTGGGTAGCTCCATCATGTTATTGGCCCCCTTGCCAACCACTCTGCCCTCTTCACGGCAATCATGATCTTTTAAACATATGCCTAACCAGTGCGCCTTAGTTTACCTCTGCTCTACACCTCACTTACCCGCACTGGGTCGCTCCATCATGTTATTGGCCCACTTGCCAATCACTCTGCCCTCTTCACGGAAATCATGATCTTTTAAACGTATGCCTAAACAGTGCGCCTTAGCTTACCTCTGCTCAACACCTCACATACCCGCACTGGGTCACTCCATCATGTTATTGGCTCCCTTGCCAACCACTCTGCCCTCTTCATGGCAATCATGATCTTTTAAACATATGCCTAACCAGTGCGCCTTAGCTAACATCTGCTCGACACCTTACTTACCCGCAGTGGGTCGCTCCATAATGTTATTGCCCCCTTGCCAACCACTCTGCCCTCTTCACAGCAATCAAGATCTTTTAAACATATGCCTAACCAGTGCGCCTTAGCTTACCTCTGCTCGACACCTCACTTACCCGCACTGGGTCGCTCCATCATGTTATTGGCCCCCTTGCCAACCACTCTACCCTCTTCACAGCAATCATGATCTTTTAAACATATGCCTAACCAGTGCGCCTTAGCTTACATCTGCTCGACACCTCACTTACCGGCACTGGGTCGCTCCACATGTTATTGGCCCCCTTGCCAACCACTCTGCAGTCTTCACAGCAATCATGATCTTTTAAACATATGCCTAACCAGTACGCCTTAGCTTACCTCTGCTCGACACCTTACTTACCCGCACTGGGTCGCTCCATCATGTTATTGGCCCCCTTGCCAACCACTCTGCCCTCTTCATGGCAATCATGATCTTTGAAACATATGCCTAACCAGTGCGCCTTAGCTTACCTCTGCTCGACACCTTACTTACCTGCACTGGGTCACTCCATCATGTTATTGCTCCCATTGCCAACCACTCTGCCCTCTTCACGGCAATCATGATCTTTTTAACATGTACCTAACCAGTACGCCTTAGCTTACCTCTGCTCGACACCTCACTTACCCGCACTGGGTAGCTCCATCATGTTATTGGCCCCCTTGCCAACCACTCTGCCCTCTTCATGGCAATCATGATCTTTTAAACATAGGCGTAACCATTGCGCCTTAGCTTACCTCTGCTCGACACCTCACTTACCCGCAATGGGTCGCTCCATCATGTTATTGGCCCCCTTGCCAACCACTCTGCCCTCTTCACGGCAATCATGCTCTTTTAAACATATGCCTAACCAGTGCACCTTAGCTTACCTCTGCTTGACACCTCACTTACCTGCACTGGGTAGCTCCATCATGTTATTGGCCCCCTTGCCAACCACTCTGCCCTCTTCACGGCAATCATGATCTTTTAAACACATGCCTAACCAGTGTGCCTTAGCTTACCTCTGCTCGACACCTCACTTACCCCCACTGGGTTGCTCCATCATGTTATTGGCCCCCTTGCCAACCACTCTGCCCTCTTCACAGCAATCATGATATTTTAAAAACATGCCTAACCAGTGTGCCTTAGCTTACCTCGCTCGACACCTCACTTACCCGCACTGGGTCGCTCCATCATGTTATTGGCCCCCTTGCCAACCACTCTGCCCTCTTCACAGCAATCATGGTCTTTTAAACACATGCCTAACCAGTGCGCCTTAGCTTACCTCTGCTCGACACCTCACTTACCCGCACTGGGTCGCTCCATCATGTAATTGGCCCCCTTGCCAACCACTCTGCCCTCTTCACAGAAATCTTGATCTTTTAAACATATGCCTAACCAGTGCGCCTTAGCTTACCTCTGCTCAACACCTTACTTACCCGCACTGGGTCACTCCATCATTTTATTGGCCCCCTTGCCAACCACTCTGCACTCTTCATGGCAATCATGATCTTTTAAACATATGCCTAACCAGTCGCCTTAGCTAACCTCTGCTCGACACCTTACTTACCCGCACTGGGTCGCTCCATCATGTTATTTCCCCAATTGCCAAACACTCTGCCCTCTTCACGGCAATCATGATCTTTTAAACATATGCCTAACCAGTGCGCCTTAGCTTACGTCTGCTCGACACCTCACTTACCCGCACTGGGTCACTCCATCATGTTATTGGCCCCCTTGCCAACCACTCTGCCCTCTTCACGGAAATCATGATCTTTTAAACATATGCCTAACCAGTGTGCCTTAGCTTACCTCTGCTCAACACCTCACTTACCCGCACTGGGTCACTCCATCGTGTTATTGGCCCCCTTGCCAACCACTCTACCCTCTTCACGGCAATCATGATCTTTTAAACATATGCCTAACCAGTGCGCCTTAGCTTACATTTGCTCGACACCTCACTTACCGGCACTGGGTCGCTCCATCATGTTATTGGCCCCCTTGCCAACCACTCTGCACTCTTCATGGCAATCATGATCTTTTAAACATATGCCTAACCAGTCGCCTTAGCTAACCTCTGCTCGACACCTTACTTACCCGCACTGGGTCGCTCCATCATGTTATTTCCCCAATTGCCAAACACTCTGCCATCTTCACGGCAATCATGATCTTTTAAACATATGCCTAACCAGTGCGCCTTAGCTTACGTCTGCTCGACACCTCACTTACCCGCACTGGGTCACTCCATCATGTTATTGGCCCCCTTGCCAACCACTCTGCCCTCTTCACGGAAATCATGATCTTTTAAACATATGCCTAACCAGTGTGCCTTAGCTTACCTCTGCTCAACACCTCACTTACCCCCACTGGGTCGCTCCATCATGTTATTGGCCCCCTTGCCAACCACTCTGCCCTCTTCACAGTAATCATGATCTTTTAAACACATGCCTAACCAGTGTGCCTTAGCTTACCTCTGCTCGACAGCTCACTTACCCACACTGGGTCGCTCCATCATGTTATTGGCCCCCTTGCCAACCACTCTGCACTCTTCATGGCAATCATGATATGCCTAACCAGTGCGCCTTAGCTAACCTCTGCTCGACACCTTACTTACCCGCACTGGGTCACTCCATCATGTTATTGGCCCCCTTGCCAACCAATCTGCCCTCTTCACGGCAATCATGATCTTTTAAACATATGCCTAACCAGTGCCCCTTAGCTTACATCTGCTCGACACATCACTTACCGGCACTGGGTCGCTCCATCATGTTATTGGCCCCCTTGCCAACCAATCTGCCCTCTTCACGGCAATCATGATGTTTTAAACATATGCCTAACCAGTACGCCTTAGCTTACCTCTGCTCGACACCTTACTTACCCGCACTGGGTCACTCCATCATGTTATTGGCTCCCTTGCCAACCACTCTGCCCTCTTCATGGCAATCATGATCTTTTAAACATATGCCTAACCAGTGCGCCTTAGCTAACATCTGCTCGACACCTTACTTACCCGCACTGGGTCGCTCCATAATGTTATTGCCCCCTTGCTAACCACTCTGCCCTCTTCACAGCAATCATGATCTTTTAAACATATGCCTAACCAGTACGCCTTAGCTTACCTCTGCTCGACACCTTACTTACTCGCACTGGGTCGCTCCATCATGTTATTGGCCCCCTTGCCAACCACTCTGCCCTCTTCATGGCAATCATGATCTTTGAAACATATGCCTAACCAGTGCACCTTAGCTAACCTCTGCTCGACACCTTACTTACCTGCACTGGGTCACTCCATCATTTTATTGCCCCCATTGCCAACCACTCTGCCCTCTTCACGGCAATCATGATCTTTTAAACATGTGCCTAACCAGTAAGCCTTAGCTTACCTCTGCTCGACACCTCACTTACCCGCACTGGGTAGCTCCATCATGTTAATGGCCCCCTTGCCAACCACTCTGCCCTCTTCACGGCAATCATGATCTTTTAAACATAGGCGTAACCATTGCGCCTTAGCTTACCTCTGCTCGACACCTCACTTACCCGCAATGGGTCGCTCCATCATGTTATTGGCCCCCTTGCCAACCACTCTGCCCTCTTCACGGCAATCATGCTCTTTTAAACATATGCCTAACCAGTGCACCTTAGCTTACCTCTGCTTGACACCTCACTTACCTGCACTGGGTAGCTCCATCATGTTATTGGCCCCCTTGCCAACCACTCTGCCCTCTTCACAGCAATCATGATATTTTAAACACATGCCTAACCAGTGTGCCTTAGCTTACCTCGCTCGACACCTCACTTTCCCGCACTGGGTCGCTCCATCATGTTATTGGCCCCCTTGCCAACCACTCTGCCCTCTTCACAGCAATCATGGTCTTTTAAACACATGCCTAACCAGTGCGCCTTAGCTTACCTCTGCTCGACACCTCACTTACCCGCACTGGGTCGCTCCATCATGTAATTGGCCCCCTTGCCAACCACTCTGCCCTCTTCACGGAAATCTTGATCTTTTAAACGTATGCCTAACCAGTGCGCCTTAGCTTACCTCTGCTCAACACCTCACTTACCCGCACTGGGTCACTCCATCATGTTATTGGCCCCCTTGCCAACCACTCTACCCTTTTCACGGCAATCATGATCTTTTAAACATATGCCTAACCAGTGCGCCTTAGCTTACATTTGCTCGACACCTCACTTACCGGCACTGGGTCGCTCCATCATGTTATTGGCCCCCTTGCCAAGCACTCTGCACTCTTCATGGCAATCATGATCTTTTAAACATATGCCTAACCAGTGCGCCTTAGCTAACCTCTGCTCGACACCTTACTTACCCGCACTGGGTCGCTCCATCATGTTATTTCCCCAATTGCCAAACTCTCTGCCCTCTTCACGGCAATCATGATCTTTTAAACATATGCCTAACCAGTGCGCCTTAGCTTACGTCTGCTCGACACCTCACTTACCCGCACTGGGTCACTCCATCATGTTATTGGGCCCCTTGCCAACCACTCTGCCCTCTTCACGGAAATCATGATCTTTTAAACATATGCCTAACCAGTGTGGCTTAGCTTACCTCTGCTCAACACCTCACTTACCCCCACTTGGTCGCTCCATCATGTTATTGGCCCCCTTGCCAACCACTCTGCCCTCTTCACAGTAATCATGATCTTTTAAACACATGCCTAACCAGTGTGCCTTAGCTTACCTCTGCTCGACACCTCACTTACCCGCACTGGGTCGCTCCATTATGTTATTGGCCCCCTTGCCAACCACTCTGCACTCTTCATGGCAATCATGATCTTTTAAACATATGCCTAACCAGTGCGCCTTAGCTAACCTCTGCTCGACACCTTACTTACCCGCACTGGGTCGCTCCATCATGTTATTGGCCCCCTTGCCAACCACTCTGCTCTCTTCATGCCAATCATGATCTTTTAAACATATGCCTAACCAGTGCGCCTTAACTAACCTCTGCTCGACACCTTACTTACCCGCACTGGGTTGCTCCATAATGTTATTGCCCCCTTGCCAACCACTCTGCCCTCTTCACGGCAATCATGATCTTTTAAACATATGCCTAACCAGTGCGCCTTAGCTTACATCTGCTCGACACCTCACTTACCGGCACTGGGTCGCTCCACATGTTATTGGCCCCCCCTTGCCAACCACTCTGCCCTCTTCACAGCAATCATGATCTTTTAAACATATGCCTAACCAGTGCGCCTTAGTTTACCTCTGCTCGACACCTCACTTACACGCACTGGGTCGCTCCATCATGTTATTGGCCCCCTTGCCAATCACTCTGCCCTCTTCACGGAAATCATGATCTTTTAAACGTATGCCTAACCAGTGCGCCTTAGCTTACCTCTGCTCAACACCTCACATACCGGCACTGGGTCACTCCATCATGTTATTGGCTCCCTTGCCAACCACTCTGCCCTCTTCATGGCAATCATGATCTTTTAAACATATGCCTAACCAGTGCGCCTTAGCTAACATCTGTTCGACACCTTACTTACCCGCAGTGGGTCGCTCCATAATGTTATTGCCCCCTTGCCAACCACTCTGCCCTCTTCACAGCAATCAAGATCTTTTAAACATATGCCTAACCAGTGCGCCTTAGCTTACCTCTGCTCGACACCTCACTTACCCGCACTGGGTCGCTCCATCATGTTATTGGCCCCCTTGCCAACCACTCTACCCTCTTCACAGCAATCATGATTTTTTAAACATATGCCTAACCAGTGCGCCTTAGCTTACATCTGCTCGACACCTCACTTACCGGCACTGGGTCGCTCCACATGTTATTGGCCCCCTTGCCAACCACTCTGCCCTCTTCACAGCAATCATGATCTTTTAAACATATGCCTAACCAGTACGCCTTAGCTTACCTCTGCTCGACACCTTACTTACCCGCACTGGGTCGCTCCATCATGTTATTGGCCCCCTTGCCAACCACTCTGCCCTCTTCATGGCAATCATGATCTTTGAAACATATGCCTAAGCAGTGCGCCTTAGCTAACCTCTGCTCGACACCTTACTTACCTGCAGTGGGTCACTCCATCATGTTATTGCCCCCATTGCCAACCACTCTGCCCTCTTCACGGCAATCATGATCTTTTTAACATGTACCTAACCAGTACGCCTTAGCTTACCTCTGCTCGACACCTCACTTACCCGCTCTGGGTAGCTCCATCATGTTATTGGCCCCCTTGCCAACCACTCTGCCCTCTTCACGGCAATCATGATCTTTTAAACATAGGCGTAACCATTGCGCCTTAGCTTACCTCTGCTCGACACCTCACTTACCCACAATGGGTCGCTCCATCATGTTATTGGCCCCCTTGCCAACCACTCTGCCCTCTTCACGGAAATCATGATCTTTTAAACATATGCCTACCCAGTGTGGCTTAGCTTACCTCTGCTCAACACCTCACTTACCCCCACTGGGTCGCTCCATCATGTTATTGGCCCCCTTGCCAACCACTCTGCCCTCTTCACAGTAATCATGATCTTTTAAACACATGCCTAACCAGTGTGCCTTAGCTTACCTCTGCTCGACACCTCACTTACCCGCACTGGGTCGCTCCATTATGTTATTGGCCCCCTTGCAAACCACTCTGCACTCTTCATGGCAATCATGATCTTTTAAACATATGCCTAACCAGAGCGCCTTAGCTAACCTCTGCTCGACACCTTACTTACCCGCACTGGGTCGCTCCATCATGTTATTGGCCCCCTTGCCAACCACTCTGCTCTCTTCATGCCAATCATGATCTTTTAAACATATGCCTAACCAGTGCGCCTTAGCTAACATCTGCTCGACACCTTACTTACCCGCAGTGGGTCGCTCCATAATGTTATTGCCCCCTTGCCAACCACTCTGCCCTCTTCACAGCAATCAAGATCTTTTAAACATATGCCTAACCAGTGCGCCTTAGCTTACCTCTGCTCGACACCTCACTTACCCGCACTGGGTCGCTCCATAATGTTATTGCCCCCTTGCCAACCACTCTGCCCTCTTCACGGCAATCATGATCTTTTAAACATATGCCTAACCAGTGCACCTTAGCTTACCTCTGCTTGACACCTCACTTACCTGCACTGGGTAGCTCCATCATGTTATTGGCCCCCTTGCCAACCACTCTGCCCTCTTCACGGCAATCATGATCTTTTAAACATATGCCTAACCAGTGCGCCTCAGTTTACCTCTGCTCTACACCTCACTTACCCGCACTGGGTCGCTCCATCATGTTATTGGCCCACTTGCCAATCACTCTGCCCTCTTCACGGAAATCATGATCTTTTAAACGTATGCCTAAACAGTGCGCCTTAGCTTACCTCTGCTCAACACCTCACATACCCGCACTGGGTCACTCCATCATGTTATTGGCTCCCTTGCCAACCACTCTGCCCTCTTCATGGCAATCATGTTCTTTTAAACATATGCCTAACCAGTGCGCCTTAGCTAACATCTGCTCGACACCTTACTTACCCGCAGTGGGTCGCTCCATAATGTTATTGCCCCCTTGCCAACCACTCTGCCCTCTTCACAGCAATCAAGATCTTTTAAACATATGCCTAACCAGTGCGCCTTAGCTTACCTCTGCTCGACACCTCACTTACCCGCACTGGGTCGCTCCATCATGTTATTGGCCCCCTTGCCAACCACTCTACCCTCTTCACAGCAATCATGATCTTTTAAACATATGCCTAACCAGTGCGCCTTAGCTTACATCTGCTCGACACCTCACTTACCGGCACTGGGTCGCTCCACATGTTATTGGCCCCCTTGCCAACCACTCTGCCCTCTTCACAGCAATCATGATCTTTTAAACATATGCCTAACCAGTACGCCTTAGCTTACCTCTGCTCGACACCTTACTTACCCGCACTGGGTCGCTCCATCATGTTATTGGCCCCCTTGCCAACCACTCTGCCCTCTTCATGGCAATCATGATCTTTGAAACATATGCCTAACCAGTGCGCCTTAGCTTACCTCTGCTCGAGACCTTACTTACCTGCACTGGGTCACTCCATCATGTTATTGCTCCCATTGCCAACCACTCTGCCCTCTTCACGGCAATCATGATCTTTTTAACATGTACCTAACCAGTACGCCTTAGCTTACCTCTGCTCGACACCTCACTTACCCGCACTGGGTAGCTCCATCATGTTATTGGCCCCCTTGCCAACCACTCTGCCCTCTTCACGGCAATCATGATCTTTTAAACATAGGCGTAACAATTGCGCCTTAGCTTACCTCTGCTCGACACCTCACTTACCCGCAATGGGTCGCTCCATCATGTTATTGGCCCCCTTGCCAACCACTCTGCCCTCTTCACGGCAATCATGCTCTTTTAAACATATGCCTAACCAGTGCACCTTAGCTTACCTCTGCTTGACACCTCACTTACCTGCACTGGGTAGCTCCATCATGTTATTGGCCCCCTTGCCAACCACTCTGCCCTCTTCACGGCAATCATGATCTTTTAAACACATGCCTAACCAGTGTGCCTTAGCTTACCTCTGCTCGACACCTCACTTACCCCCACTGGGTTGCTCCATCATGTTATTGGCCCCCTTGCCAACCACTCTGCCCTCTTCACAGCAATCATGATATTTTAAACACATGCCTAACCAGTGTGCCTTAGCTTACCTCGCTCGACACCTCACTTACCCGCAGTGGGTCGCACCATCATGTTATTGGCCCCCTTGCCAACCACTCTGCCCTCTTCACAGCAATCATGGTCTTTTAAACACATGCCTAACCAGTGCGCCTTAGCTTACCTCTGCTCGACACCTCACTTACCCGCACTGGGTCGCTCCATCATGTAATTGGCCCCCTTGCCAACCACTCTGCCCTCTTCACAGAAATCTTGATCTTTTAAACGTATGCCTAACCAGTGCGCCTTAGCTTACCTCTGCTCAACACCTTACTTACCCGCACTGGGTCACTCCATCATGTTATTGGCCCCTTTGCCAACCACTCTACCCTCTTCACGGCAATCATGATCTTTTAAACATATGCCTAACCAGTGCGCCTTAGCTTACATTTGCTCGACACCTCACTTACCGGCACTGGGTCGCTCCATCATGTTATTGGCCCCCTTGCCAACCACTCTGCACTCTTCATGGCAATCATGATCTTTTAAACATATGCCTAACCAGTCGCCTTAGCTAACCTCTGCTCGACACCTTACTTACCCGCACTGGGTCGCTCCATCATGTTATTTCCCCAATTGCCAAACACTCTGCCCTCTTCACGGCAATCATGATCTTTTAAACATATGCCTAACCAGTGCGCCTTAGCTTACGTCTGCTCGACACCTCACTTACCCGCACTGGGTCACTCCATCATGTTATTGGCCCCCTTGCCAACCACTCTGCCCTCTTCACGGAAATCATGATCTTTTAAACATATGCCTAACCAGTGTGCTTTAGCTTACCTCTGCTCAACACCTCACTTACCCGCACTGGGTCACTCCATCGTGTTATTGGCCCCCTTGCCAACCACTCTACCCTCTTCACGGCAATCATGATCTTTTAAACATATGCCTAACCAGTGCGCCTTAGCTTACATTTGCTCGACACCTCACTTACCGGCACTGGGTCGCTCCATCATGTTATTGGCCCCCTTGCCAACCACTCTGCACTCTTCATGGCAATCATGATCTTTTAAACATATGCCTAACCAGTCGCCTTAGCTAACCTCTGCTCGACACCTTACTTACCCGCACTGGGTCGCTCCATCATGTTATTTCCCCAATTGCCAAACACTCTGCCATCTTCACGGCAATCATGATCTTTTAAACATATGCCTAACCAGTGCGCCTTAGCTTACGTCTGCTCGACACCTCACTTACCCGCACTGGGTCACTCCATCATGTTATTGGCCCCCTTGCCAACCACTCTGCCCTCTTCACGGAAATCATGATCTTTTAAACATATGCCTAACCAGTGTGCCTTAGCTTACCTCTGCTCAACACCTCACTTAGCCCCACTGGGTCGCTCCATCATGTTATTGGCCCCCTTGCCAACCACTCTGCCCTCTTCACAGTAATCATGATCTTTTAAACACATGCCTAACCAGTGTGCCTTAGCTTACCTCTGCTCGACACCTCACTTACCCACACTGGGTCGCTCCATCATGTTATTGGCCCCCTTGCCAACCACTCTGCACTCTTCATGGCAATCATGATATGCCTAACCAGTGCGCCTTAGCTAACCTCTGCTCGACACCTTACTTACCCGCACTGGGTCGCTCCATCATGTTATTGGCCCCCTTGCCAACCACTCTGCCCTCTTCATGGCAATCATGATCTTTTAAACATATGCCTAACCAGTGCGCCTTAACTAACCTCTGCTCGACACCTTACTTACCCACACTGGGTTGCTCCATAATGTTATTGCCCCATTGCCAACCACTCTGCCCTCTTCACGGCAATCATGATCTTTTAAACATATTCCTAACCAGTGCGCCTTAGCTTACATCTGCTTGACACCTCACTTACCGGCACTGGGTCGCTCCACATGTTATTGGCCCCCCCTTGCCAACCACTCTGCCCTCTTCACAGCAATCATGATCTTTTAAACATATGCCTAACCAGTGCGCCTTAGCTTACCTCTGCTCAACACCTCACATACCCGCACTGGGTCACTCCATCATGTTATTGGCTCCCTTGCCAACCACTCTGCCCTCTTCATGGCAATCATGATCTTTTAAACACATGCCTAACCAGTGCGCCTTAGCTAACATCTGCTCGACACCTTACTTACCCGCAATGGGTCGCTCCATAATGTTATTGCCCCCTTGCCAACCACTCTGCCCTCTTCACGGCAATCAAGATCTTTTAAACATATGCCTAACCAGTGCGCCTTAGCTTACCTCTGCTCGACACCTCACTTACCCGCACTGGGTCGCTCCATCATGTTATTGGCCCCCTTGCCAACCACTCTGCCCTCTTCACGGAAATCATGATCTTTTAAATGTATGCCTAACCAGTGCGCCTTAGCTTACCTCTGCTCAACACCTCACTTACCCGCACTGGGTCGCTCCATCATGTTATTGGCCCCCTTGCCAACCACTCTACCCTCTTCACAGCAATCAAGATCTTTTAAACATATGCCTAACCAGTGCGCCTTAGCTTACCTCTGCTCGACACCTCACTTACCCGCACTGGGTCGCTCCATCATGTTATTGGCCCCCTTGCCAACCACTCTGCCCTCTTCACGGCAATCAAGATCTTTTAAACATATGCCTGACCAGTGCGCCTTAGCTTACCTCTGCTCGACACCTCACTTACCCGCACTGGGTCGCTCCATCATGTTATTGGCCCCCTTGCCAACCACTCTGCCCTCTTCACGGAAATCATGATCTTTTAAATGTATGCCTAACCAGTGCGCCTTAGCTTACCTCTGCTCAACACCTCACTTACCCGCACTGGGTCGCTCCATCATGTTATTGGCCCCCTTGCCAACCACTCTACCCTCTTCACAGCAATCATGATCTTTTAAACACATGCCTAACCAGTGCGCCTTAGCTTACATCTGCTCGACACCTCACTTACCGGCACTGGGTCGCTCCATCATGTTATTGGCCCCCTTGCCAACCACTCTGCCCTCTTCACAGCAATCATGATCTTTTAAACATATGCCTAACCAGTACAACTTAGCTTACCTCTTCTCGACAACTTACTTACACGCACTGGGTCGCTCCATCATGTTATTGGCCCCCTTGCCAACCACTCTGCCCTCTTCATGGCAATCATGATCTTTGAAACATATACCTAACCAGTGCGCCTTAGCTAACCTCTGCTCGACACCTTACTTACCTGCACTGGGTCACTCCATCATGTTATTGCCCCCATTGCCAACCACTCTGCCCTCTTCACGGCAATCATGATCTTTTAAACATGTGCCTAACCAGTACGCCTTAGCTTACCTCTGCTCGACACCTTACTTACCTGCACTGGGTCACTCCATCATGTTATTGGCCCCCTTGCCAACCACTCTGACCTCTTCACAGCAATCATGATCTTTTAAACCTAAGCGTAACCATTGCGCCTTAGCTTACCTCTGCTCGACACCTCACTTACACGCAATGGGTCGCTCCATCATGTTATTTGCCCCATTGCCAACCACTCTGCCCTCTTCACAGCAATCATGATCTTTGAAACATATGCCTAACCGGTGCACCTTAGCTTACCTCTGCTTGACACCTCACTTACCTGCACTGGGTCGCTCCATCATGTTATTGGCCCCCTTGTCAACCACTCTGCACACTTCACGGAAATCATGATCTTTTAAACGTATGCCTAACCAGTGCGCCTTAGCTTACCTCTGCTCAACACCTCACTTACCCGCACTGGGTCACTCCATCATGTTATTGGCTCCCTTGCCAACCACTCTGCCCTCTTCATGGCAATCATGATCTTTTAAACGTATGCCTAACCAGTGCGCCTTAGCTTACCTCTGCTCGACACCTTACTTACCCGCACTGGGTCGCTCCATAATGTTATTGCCCCCTTGCCAACCACTCTGCCCTCTTCACGGCAATCATGATCTTTTAAACATATGCCTTACCAGTGCGCCTTAGTTTACCTCTGCTTGACACCTCACTTACCCGCACTGGGTCGCTCCATCATGTTATTGGCCCCCTTGCCAACCAATCTGCCCTCTTCACGGCAATCATGATGTTTTAAACATATGCCTAACCAGTACGCCTTAGCTTACCTCTGCTCGACACCTTACTTACCCGCACTGGCTCACTCCATCATGTTATTGGCTTCCTTGCCAACCACTCTGCCCTCTTCATGGCAATCTTGATCTTTTAAACATATGCCTAACCAGTGCGCCTTAGCTTACCTCTGCTCGACACCTTACTTACCCGCACTGGGTCGCTCCATAATGTTATTGCCCCCTTGCCAACCACTCTGCCCTCTTCACGGCAATCATGATCTTTTAAACATATGCCTTACCAGTGCGCCTTAGTTTACCTCTGCTTGACACCTCACTTACCCGCACTGGGTCGCTCCATCATGTTATTGGCCCCCTTGCCAACCAATCTGCCCTCTTCACGGCAATCATGATGTTTTAAACATATGCCTAACCAGTACGCCTTAGCTTACCTCTGCTCGACACCTTACTTACCCGCACTGGGTCACTCCATCATGTTATTGGCTTCCTTGCCAACCACTCTGCCCTCTTCATGGCAATCTTGATCTTTTAAACATATGCCTAACCAGTGCGCCTTAGCTAACATCTGCTCGACACCTTACTTACCCGCACTGGGTCGCTCCATAATGTTATTGCCCCCTTGCCAACCACTCTGCCCTCTTCACGGCAATCATGATCTTTTAAACATATGCCTAACCAGTGCGCCTTAGCTTACCTCTGCTCGACACCTTACTTACCCGCACTGGGTCGCTCCATCATGTTATTGGCCCCCTTGCCAACCACTCTGCCCTCTTCACGGAAATCATGATCTTTTAAACGTATGCCTAACCAGTGCGCCTTAGCTTACCTCTGCTCAACACCTCACTTACCCGCACTGGGTCGCTCCATCATGTTATTGGCCCCCTTGCCAACCACTCTACCCTCTTCACAGCAATCATGATCTTTTAAACATATGCCTAACCAGTGCGCATTAGCTTACATCTGCTCGACACCTCACTTACCGGCACTGGGTCGCTCCACATGTTATTGGCCCCCTTGCCAACCACTCTGCCCTCTTCACAGCAATCATGATCTTTTAAACATATGCCTAACCAGTACGCCTTAGCTTACCTCTGCTCGACACCTTACTTACCCGCACTGGGTCGCTCCATCATGTTATTGGCCCCCTTGCCAACCACTCTGCCCTCTTCATGGCAATCATGATCTTTGAAACATATGCCTAACCAGTGCGCCTTAGCTAACCTCTGCTCGACACCTTCCTTACCTGCACTGGGTCACTCCAACATGTTATTGCCCCCATTGCCAACCACTCTGCCCTCTTCACGGCAATCATGATCTTTTAAACATGTGCCTAACCAGTAGCCTTAGCTTACCTCTGCTCGACACCTCACTTACCCGCACTGGGTAGCCCCATCATGTTATTGGCCCCCTTGCCAACCACTCTGCCCTCTTCACGGCAATCATGATCTTTTAAACATAGGCGTAACCATTGCGCCTTAGCTTACCTCTGCTCGACACCTCACTTACCCGCAATGGGTCGCTCCATCATGTTATTGGCCCCCTTGCCAACCAGTCTGCCCTCTTCACGGCAATCATGCTCTTTTAAACATATGCCTAACCAGTGCACCTTAGCTTACCTCTGCTTGACACCTCACTTACCTGCACTGGGTAGCTCCATCATGTTATTGGCCCCCTTGCCAACCACTCTGCCCTCTTCACGGCAATCATGATCTTTTAAACACATGCCTAACCAGTGTGCCTTAGCTTACCTCTGCTCGACACCTCACTTACCCCCACTGGGTCGCTCCATCATGTTATTGGCCCCCTTGCCAACCACTCTGCCCTCTTCACAGCAATCATGATATTTTAAACACATGCCTAACCAGTGTGCCTTAGTGTCATGATCTCTGCTTCCAAAAGGTCAGGGTTTTCCCAACTCCCTTGGAAGCAGATCCATAACCCAGGTTCTGAGTGCCAACCAGTCCCAATTGGGACCTTTTGGACCCAGTCCTGGCGCCAGTGGCACCAGGCTCATAAATATGCCCAGTCCCAGCGCTGGAAGCGCCGGGCTCATAATGCTTGGGTGGACTTACCTGCAGCAGACCATGCTGCTTACTTGCCTGCCAGTTGAGCCTCTGATCCTCTTCTGTTTGGAACTACTTTTCCTGTTGGGTGGGGCAGGAGCCACTCCCTAGATTCAGAACACTGGAACTCTTCTGGAAAGCAGGAACTCTTTTCTTACCTAGGCGTGGCTGTGGAAGGAGACACCTAAGCACTACAGGAGGCTATTTAAACCACACCCGATGGATGAATCTTGCTTTGCGTTATTCTGCATCCTCTGCAGCAGAACGCTCATCGTGTCTTCTGCATCTGATCCTGGGCCTAAGGAAAAAGACTTACCATCCTGAATCCAGTCTTCAGCAACACCTATAAAGACAAGAAAGAACAGGTTAGCATTACGGTCTTCAGTGACAGCTCTTCACTTACCTGGTCCATCGGCTGTCACCAACGCCTCGCGCTGCATTCCGACATCTGAAAGACAAAGGCTTACCTACTCTTCGTGCGCTCCGGAGGTCTTCACACTGCATTCCGGCATCTGAAAGACAAAAGCTTACCAACTCTTCGCACGCTCCGGAGGCCTTCGGCGCTGCATCCCGCATCTGAAAGACAAAACAAGGTGCGTTTAAAGACATTGGGGAACTTTAATACTCACGTGCCATTACTCCTTTCCACATCTAACCCAGTGGGTATTCCGGCACCCTGCAGCCGCTCCGAACTTGTACCTGCAAAATAAAAAGACAGTTAGAGCGCATCGTGAAGCAGGCAACAAGCGCTTACTTACGTGCTTCCAGGCGCTTCTATTCATCACACGGGCTCCATCTTCAACTCACTTCAGCCCGTCATCCGCCATCGCCGGAACCCTGCAAAACAAGAAACATCATTACTAAAGACTTTAAAGACATTAGAATTACTCGAAACTTACCGTTCGTGCAGTAAACGACGGACAGCAGTCCTCTGAAGTCAAGAGGCCTGCTCCCCTTATCCAGTGAAGAAACTGGTAGCACCCTGCCCCGAGGCAGATGGAGAGCACGGCGTTCACTTACCTAAGGTGAGAGCGTTAACCTTTGGGGTTCTACAGGAGAAGAGAAAGGGAAGAAGAGAGAGACATTCAATAACCCAGTTCCTTAATCCCATATTTTCTATCTGCAGACATCTTACCCTTCGAGTCAGACATACAGTGCACAGAGGTCCAGCCCAAAGAGCCAGCCGTGTGTTACACATCACCTTTGAAGATACGGTATACGCCCAGTCAAGACCGGCGCCTCTACGGGAATCAGGTGAGTGTTACAGAACGCAAAGCCAACCACAAAACACCCGTCCAGGCGCTATGGAAACCTCGGATACCGACCAGCTAGCCCAGTTACTTGGGGAACTAAGGGCAGAAGTGCATGCAGCCCATCAGGAAACGAACGCTCTAAGAAGGGAACTGATTATTTCCAAGGAGCGAACAGATGATCTCGCTAGACAATTGCTACAGTCACAAGCCGGACAGACCCCGTTACCCGCATCTGGGGGAAATCTTCCTTCTACATCCTCTATGAATCCATTGCAGATCAACCTACCTGGGAATGTACCTCTGGCTCCGCCCGAACGATTTTCTGGTGACCCAAAGAGGTTTGCAGTATTTATCAATCAGTGCCGGTTGCATTTCTTATGCCGGCCAGCAGCCTTTCCAACTGATCAAGCTAAAGTAGCTTTCGTGCTTTCGTACCTTAGTGGCAATGCGGCAGACTGGTCGATCCCTCTAGTAAATCAAGATAATCCGGTCCTCCATGATTTTCAAGCTTTTCAGCTCAGTATGGAAAAACTGTTCGCAAGACATTCACAGGGGCAGGCCTTGGACAATGAGCTTCTTTCGTTGCAACAAGGTAATCAAGACCTTTTGGCTTATATTGCGTCTTTCAACAGACTGATAGTGGAAACTCAATGGCCTGAGGACAAAAGGATTACGCTGTTTTATAGAGGTCTACGTGGAGAGCTCAAAGATGCGTTAGCCCAAGTAGTGAATCCCCCACAAGATTGTTCGGACTATATAGTCGTTCAAATAGATCACAGACTGCAGAACAGGAAGGCCGATCGTTCCAAGTTTGATGCTCGAGTATTTTCCAAACCGCCAACTCCTTCCAAAGGAGTAGACTCCGGGGAACCCATGCAAATAGGGGGTCTGAAAGGTCCTCTAACACAAAAGGAGCGGGAAAGGAGAAAACAGTTGCAATTATGCCTCTATTGCGGAAACTCAGGGCACTTTCTTCGAGACTGTCCGGTGAAACCTGCCAAGAAGGCAGTAGGAGCTGCAGTTACCAAAGTTACAAACTCTGAGCAGGGAAACGACCTTGCCCGACAAGAATAGAGGTCCTCTTGCCGAGCGTGAAAACCAGTTCCGTGACCTCGCATTTCGTGATACCTATGGTCCTCATTAGCCCTGATAATCCGGATCGATTACATGCAATTGAAGCTTACGTCGACAGCGGTGCCATCGGCAATTATGTGGATCATGAAATGGTTTTGAGGATGAATCTAACTCTTTGTCCCAAGGCTGTAAAGGACGTCATTACTACGGTGGATGGTACGGAGATAGCCTCCGGGCCAGTAACGCATACCACTCAAGAGGTGACGCTAGTAAGTCAAGATGGACACCATGAGAAGATCGTGTTCGATGTGATCAAGGCCCCTCAGTTTCAGATTATTCTAGGAATACCTTGGTTAGAGAAACACAATCCTCTGATCGATTGGCGAGCAAGAACGGTCCAGTTTCCAGAATGTGTCTCTACTTGTCACCCTCCACCTGGTGTTGCACTGGCAGCAATTTCTTCAGAGACTCCCCAGTTACCTCCCGAATACCTAGAATACCAAGATGTTTTCCGGAAGGATCAGGCTAACTCTCTACCTCCTCATAGGTCTTATGACTGCCAGATAGACCTGATACCTGGATCTACTCCTCCTTGTAGTAGAATTTATGCCCTCACCGAGCCTGAGAACCTTCACCTTCGACAATACCTGGATCAATACCTAGCAAATGGGTTTATTCGTCCTTCCAAGTCCCCTGCTTCTTCAGCTTTGTTCTTCGTTCCAAAAAAGGAAGGAGACCTTAGAACTTGTATAGATTATCGCTCCCTGAACCAGATCACCGTTAAGAATAGATATCCGTTACCTTTGATCCCTGAACTCCTGGACCAAGTCAGAAAAGCATGCATATATACAAAGCTGGATCTTAGAGGAGCTTACCACTTGGTACGAGTAAAAGAGGGCGATGAATGGAAGACGGCCTTCCGCACCAAGTATGGGCTATTTGAATATCAGGTCATGCCCTTCGGACTTTGCAATGCCCCGGCCGCCTTTCAATATTTTATGAACGATGTCCTCAGAGAGCTCATAGATGTGTGTGTTGTTGTTTACATTGACGACATCCTCGTTTATTCTTCATCGGAATCTGAACATCGGAAACACGTGAAAATGGCCCTCAAAAGATTGCGTCAACACAAACTTTTCGCTAAGTTGGAAAAATGTGTTTTCAACGTGACTGAAGTTGAATTCTTGGGATTCATATTATCACCTGGCGGAGTGCGTATGGATTCAAAGAAGGTCGATGCAGTTCTCAAATGGCCATCACCATCCTCCGTAAAAGGTGTGCAAAGCATGTTAGGCTTCGCTAACTTTTACCGCAGGTTTATCCCCGAATTCTCTCGAATAGTCCAGCCCATCACTGCCTTGTTAAAGAAAAACAAACGTTTTGAATGGTCTACCGAGGCGGAACAAGCTTTCCAGGATTTGAAGACTAAATTTATCTCTGCACCAATCTTAAAACACCCTCGCCCCGAACTCCCCTACATCGTGGAAACTGATGCTTCAAGCCTTGCCATGGGGGCAGTTCTATCACAAAAGGACCCGGTAACCAATCAGTTGCATCCCGTGGCATTTTGGTCCCGCAAATTCTCGCCTCCTGAAATCAATTACACGATTACTGACAAGGAACTTCTGGCTATCAAGTCTGCCTTTAAGGCTTGGCGGCATTATCTGCTGGGGGCCCGACACACCGTTACTGTGATTACGGATCACCGAAACCTGCAATATTTGAAAACCGCAAAAGCCCAATCCTCTAGACAACTCCGTTGGGCATTATTCTTTGCCGAGTTTGACTTCATAATTACCTATCGACCTGGTACAAAGAACGGTAAAGCTGATGCCCTTTCTCGGATGGGAGTGGAAGAACACTTGATCAACCCTAAACCTGTACCAATCATTCCCAAACAAAGAATTCTGGGTGTAATCGCCACAGAATCCATAGAGGAAGTTAAGGATAAAGCCAGGCAACTTGTAACTCCAGCAGACATACAGAATTGGCATCTGCAGGGAAAGGACTTTGCAGTAAAGGACAACTTATTGTATTTCCAAGAACGATTATACCTACCCAGCACAGATTTACAGAAAAAAGTAATCTCTTGTTATCACGATTCTTTAATGGAAGGACATCCCGGTATGGCCAAGACCTCAGAAAAGATCAAGCGCTACTTCTGGTGGCCGTCTTGGAAAAAAGATATCAGAGACTTTATAATGTCCTGTGGAGTATGCGCCCAAAACAAGAGTCAAAAGGAAAGAACAGCAGGCCTCTTACGCCCTATTGACATCCCACCTCGCCCTTGGCATACGCTTTCTATGGACTTCATCACCGATCTACCTCCATGCTCCGGATACAATACGATTCTAGTAATCGTGGACTTATTCTCCAAGATGGCGCATTTCATTCCGCTCAAAGGCTTGCCAACAGCAGCAACTCTGGCCCGAGAATTTCTCGAAAACATCGTCCGACTGCACGGTTTTCCTTCGGTTCTAATTTCGGATCGAGGTAGTCAATTTATTTCTCATTTTTGGCGAAGTTGCTGTCGGTCGGCTCAAATTGATGTGAGACTATCGACCAGTCACCACCCTCAGACCGACGGACAAACCGAGAGGACCAATCAAACTCTGGAACAGTATTTACGCTGCATGCTGCAACAAACTGAAAAAACTTGGAAAGACATCCTTTGGATAGCCGAATATGCCTACAATAACTCTGTCAATTCGGGAACTGGGAAAACACCGTTTTTTCTTTTGTACGGCAGTCACCCTCGAACCTAGGAGTTGGATCCCCTCCAAGATCTTGAAACACCAGCAGTAGACTAGCTGCATTCTACAATCACCCAAGCCTTTAAGGAAGCTGTTTCTCACCTTAAAAGGGCTAAAGAACAATACAAGAAAGGAGCAGATCAACATCGGAAGGAAGCCCCTCAATATCAAGTAGGGGATCAAGTCTGGTTATCCACCAAATATCTACCTCTAAAAGGGCCACGCACATTCAACCCAAGATACCTTGGTCCCTATTCAATCACTACCGTAGTAAACCCAGTAGCGGTCAAGTTGGACTTGCCCCCGCACATGAAGATACATCCGGTCTTCCACGTCTCTCTATTAAAACCCGTGCAACCTCAAACCCGACTAACTAAATCTCCAAAACCTATCCTAGTTGATGGAGAACTCGAGTTTGAAGTCAAAAGCATTCTGGACTCCAAGATCTCCAAATCTAAACTATTTTACCTAATTGACTGGAAAGGCTACGGCCCCCAAGAGAGATCCTGGGAACCTGCTGAATATGTCCACGCTCCTCGCCTAATCAAAAGATTTCACCAAACATTTCCTGACAAGCCAAAACCCCCGGAGAAGCCCGGTTTGGGAGGGGCCTTGAGGGGGGGTACTGTCATGATCTCTGCTTCCAAAAGGTCAGGGTTTTCCCAACTCCCTTGGAAGCAGATCCATAACCCAGGTTCCGAGTGCCAACCAGTCCCAATTGGGACCTTTTGGACCCAGTCCTGGCGCCAGTGGCACCAGGCTCATAAATATGCCCAGTCCCAGCGCTGGAAGCGCCGGGCTCATAATGCTTGGGTGGACTTACCTGCAGCAGACCATGCTGCTTACTTGCCTGCCAGTTGAGCCTCTGATCCTCTTCTGTTTGGAACTACTTTTCCTGTTGGGTGGGGCAGGAGCCACTCCCTAGATTCAGAACACTGGAACTCTTCTGGAAAGCAGGAACTCTTTTCTAACCTAGGCGTGGCTGTGGAAGGAGACACCTAAGCACTACAGGAGGCTATTTAAACCACACCCGATGGATGAATCTTGCTTTGCGTTATTCTGCATCCTCTGCAGCAGAACGCTCATCGTGTCTTCTGCATCTGATCCTGGGCCTAAGGAAAAAGGCTTACCATCCTGAATCCAATCTTCAGCAACACCTATAAAGACAAGAAAGAACAGGTTAGCATTACGGTCTTCAGTGACAGCTCTTCACTTACCTGGTCCATCGGCTGTCACCAACGCCTCGCGCTGCATTCCGGCATCTGAAAGACAAAGGCTTACCTACTCTTCGTGCGCTCCGGAGGTCTTCACACTGCATTCCGGCATCTGAAAGACAAAAGCTTACCAACTCTTCGCACGCTCCGGAGGCCTTTGGCGCTGCATCCCGCATCTGAAAGACAAAACAAGGTGCGTTTAAAGACATTGGGGAACTTTAATACTCACGTGCCATTACTCCTTTCCACATCTAACCCAGTGGGTATTCCGGCACCCTGCAGCCGCTCCGAACTTGTACCTGCAAAATAAAAAGACAGTTAGAGCGCATCGTGAAGCAGGCAACAAGCGCTTACTTACGTGCTTCCAGGCGCTTCTATTCATCACACGGGCTCCATCTTCAACTCACTTCAGCCCGTCATCCGCCATCGCCGGAACCCTGCAAAACAAGAAACATCATTACTAAAGACTTTAAAGACATTAGAATTACTCGAAACTTACCGTTCGTGCAGTAAACGACGGACAGCAGTCCTCTGAAGTCAAGAGGCCTGCTCCCCTTATCCAGTGAAGAAACTGGTAGCACCCTGCCCCGAGGCAGATGGAGAGCACGGCGTTCACTTACCTAAGGTGAGAGCGTTAACCTTTGGGGTTCTACAGGAGAAGAGAAAGGGAAGAAGAGAGAGACATTCAATAACCCAGTTCCTTAATCCCATATTTTCTATCTGCAGACATCTTACCCTTCGAGTCAGACATACAGTGCACAGAGGTCCAGCCCAAAGAGCCAGCCGTGTGTTACACATCACCTTTGAAGATACGGTATACGCCCAGTCAAGACCGGCGCCTCTACGGGAATCAGGTGAGCGTTACACTTAGCTTACCTCGCTCGACACCTCACTTACCCGCACTGGGTCGCTCCATCATGTTATTGGCCCCCTTGTCAACCACTCTGCCCTCTTCACAGCAATCATGCTCTTTTAAACACATGCCTAACCAGTGCGCCTTAGCTTACCTCTGCTAGACACCTCACTTACCCGCACTGGGTCGCTCCATCATGTAATTGGCCCCCTTGCCAACCACTCTGCCCTCTTCACGGAAATCTTGATCTTTTAAACGTATGCCTAACCAGTGCGCCTTAGCTTACCTCTGCGCAACACCTCACTTACCCACACTGGGTCACTCCATCATGTTATTGGCCCCCTTGCCAACCACTCTACCCTCTTCACGGCAATCATGATCTTTTAAACATATGCCTAACCAGTGCGCCTTAGCTTACATTTGCTCGACACCTCACTTACCGGCACTGGGTCGCTCCATCATGTTATTGGCCCCCTTGCCAACCACTCTGCACTCTTCATGGCAATCATGATCTTTTAAACATATGCCTAACCAGTGCGCCTTAGCTAACCTCTGCTCGACACCTTACTTACCCGCACTGGGTCACTCCATCATGTTATTGGCCCCCTTGCCAACCACTCTGCCCTCTTCACGGAAATCATGATCTTTTAAACATATGCCTAACCAGTGTGCCTTAGCTTACCTCTGCTCAACACCTCACTTACCCCCACTGGGTCGCTCCATCATGTTATTGGCCCCCTTGCCAACCACTCTGCACTCTTCATGGCAATCATGATCTTTTAAACATATGCCTAACCAGTGCGCCTTAGCTAACCTCTGCTCGACACCTTACTTACCCGCACTGGGTCACTCCATCATGTTATTGGCCCCCTTGCCAACCACTCTGCCCTCTTCACGGAAATCATGATCTTTTAAACATATGCCTAACCAGTGTGCCTTAGCTTACCTCTGCTCAACACCTCACTTACCCCCACTGGGTCGCTCCATCATGTTATTGGCCCCCTTGCCAACCACTCTGCCCTCTTCACAGTAATCATGATCTTTTAAACACATGCCTAACCAGTGTGCCTTAGCTTACCTCTGCTCGACACCTCACTTACCCGCACTGGGTCGCTCCGTCATGTTATTGGCCCCCTTGCCAACCACTCTGCACTCTTCATGGCAATCATGATCTTTTAAACATATGCCTAACCAGTGCGCCTTAGCTAACCTCTGCTCGACACCTTACTTACCCGCACTGGGTCGCTCCATCATGTTATTGGCCCCCTTGCCAACCACTCTGCCCTCTTCATGGCAATCATGATCTTTTAAACATATGCCTAACCAGTGCGCCTTAACTAACCTCTGCTCGACACCTTACTTACCCGCACTGGGTTGCTCCATAATGTTATTGCCCCCTTGCCAACCACTCTGCCCTCTTCACGGCAATCATGATCTTTTAAACATATGCCTAACCAGTGCGCCTTAGCTTACATCTGCTCGACACCTCACTTACCGGCACTGGGTCGCTCCACATGTTATTGGCCCCCCCTTGCCAACCACTCTGCCCTCTTCACAGCAATCATGATCTTTTAAACATATGCCTAACCAGTGCGCCTTAGCTTACCTCTGCTCGACACCTCACTTACCCGCACTGGGTCGCTCCATCATGTTATTGGCCCCCTTGCCAACCACTCTGACCTCTTCACGGAAATCATGATCTTTGAAACATATGCCTAACCAGTGCGCCTTAGCTAACCTCTGCTCGACACCTTACTTACCTGCACTGGGTCACTCCATCATGTTATTGCCCCCATTGCCAACCACTCTGCCCTCTTCACGGCAATCATGATCTTTTAATTATATGCCTAACCAGTGCGCCTTAGCTTACCTCTGCTCGACACCTCACTTACCCGCACTGGGTCGCTCCATCATGTTATTGACCCCCTTGCCAACCACTCTGCCATCTGCACGGAAATCATGATCTTTTAAACGTATGCCTAACCAGTGCGCCTTAGCTTACCTCTGCTCAACACCTCACATACCCGCACTGGGTCACTCCATCATGTTATTGACCCCCTTGCCAACCACTCTACCCTCTTCACAGCAATCATGATCTTTAAACATATGCCTAACTAGTGCGCCTTAGCTTACATCAGCTCGACACCTCACTTACCGGCACTGGGTCGCTCCACATGTTATTGGCCCCCCTTGCCAACCACTTTGCCCTCTTCACAGCAATCATGATCTTTTAAACATATGCCTAACCAGTACGCCATAGCTTACCTCTGCTCGACACCTTACTTACCCACTGGGTCGCTCCATCATGTTATTGGCCCCCTTGCCAACCACTCTGCCCTCTTTATGGCAATCATGATCTTTGAAACAGATGCCTAACCAGTGCGCCTTAGCTAACCTCTGCTCGAAACCTTACTTACCTGCACTGGGTCGCTCCATCATGTTATTTCCCCCATTGCCAACCACTCTGCCCTCTTCACGGCAATCATGATCTTTAAACATATGCCTAACCAGTGCGCCTTAGCTTACGTCTGCTCGACACCTCACTTACCCGCACTGGGTCACTCCATCATGTTATTGGCCCCCTTGCCAACCACTCTGCCCTCTTCACGGAAATCATGATCTTTTAAACATATGCCTAACCAGTGTGCCTTAGCTTACCTCTGCTCAACACCTCACTTACCCCCACTGGGTCGCTCCATCATGTTATTGGCCCCCTTGCCAACCACTCTGCCCTCTTCACAGTAATCATGATCTTTTAAACACATGCCTAACCAGTGTGCCTTAGCTTACCTCTGCTCGACACCTCACTTACCCGCACTGGGTCGCTCCGTCATGTTATTGGCCCCCTTGCCAACCACTCTGCACTCTTCATGGCAATCATGATTTTTTAAACATATGCCTAACCAGTGCGCCTTAGCTAACCTCTGCTCGACACCTTACTTACCCGCACTGGGTCGCTCCATCATGTTATTGGCCCCCTTGCCAACCACTCTGCCCTCTTCATGGCAATCATGATCTTTTAAACATATGCCTAACCAGTGCGCCTTAACTAACCTCTGCTCGACACCTTACTTACCCGCACTGGGTTGCTCCATAATGTTATTGCCCCCTTGCCAACCACTCTGCCCTCTTCACGGCAATCATGATCTTTTAAACATATGCCTAACCAGTGCGCCTTAGCTTACATCTGCTCGACACCTCACTTACCGGCACTGGGTCGCTCCACATGTTATTGGCCCCCCCTTGCCAACCACTCTGCCCTCTTCACAGCAATCATGATCTTTTAAACATATGCCTAACCAGTGCGCCTTAGCTTACCTCTGCTCGACACCTCACTTACCCGCACTGGGTCGCTCCATCATGTTATTGGCCCCCTTCCCAACCACTCTGCCCTCTTCACGGAAATCATGATCTTTGAAACATATGCCTAACCAGTGCGCCTTAGCTAACCTCTGCTCGACACCTTACTTACCTGCACTGGGTCACTCCATCATGTTATTGCCCCCATTGCCAACCACTCTGCCCTCTTCACGGCAATCATGATCTTTTAATTATATGCCTAACCAGTGCGCCTTAGCTTACCTCTGCTCGACACCTCACTTACCCGCACTGGGTCGCTCCATCATGTTATTGTCCCCCTTGCCAACCACTCTGCCATCTGCACGGAAATCATGATCTTTTAAACGTATGCCTAACCAGTGCGCCTTAGCTTACCTCTGCTCAACACCTCACATACCCGCACTGGGTCACTCCATCATGTTATTGACCCCCTTGCCAACCACTCTACCCTCTTCACAGCAATCATGATCTTTAAACATATGCCTAACTAGTGCGCCTTAGCTTACATCAGCTCGACACCTCACTTACCGGCACTGGGTCGCTCCACATGTTATTGGCCCCCCTTGCCAACCACTTTGCCCTCTTCACAGCAATCATGATCTTTTAAACATATGCCTAACCAGTACGCCATAGCTTACCTCTGCTCGACACCTTACTTACCCACTGGGTCGCTCCATCATGTTATTGGCCCCCTTGCCAACCACTCTGCCCTCTTTATGGCAATCATGATCTTTGAAACAGATGCCTAACCAGTGCACCTTAGCTAACCTCTGCTCGAAACCTTACTTACCTGCACTGGGTCGCTCCATCATGTTATTTCCCCCATTGCCAACCACTCTGCCCTCTTCACGGCAATCATGATCTTTTAAATATATGCCTAACCAGTGCGCCTTAGTTTACCTCTGCTTGATACCTCACTTACCTGCACTGGGTCGCTCCATCATGTTATTGGCCCCCTTGCCAACCACTCTGCCCTCTTCACGGAAATCATGATCTTTTAAACGTATGCCTAACCAGTGCGCCTTAGCTTACCTCTGCTCGACACCTTACTTACCCGCACTGGGTCACTCCATCATGTTATTGGCTCCCTTGCCAACCACTCTGCCCTCTTCATGGCAATCATGATCTTTTAAACGTATGCCTAACCAGTGCGCCTTAGCTTACCTCTGCTCGACACCTTACTTACCCGCACTGGGTCGCTCCATAATGTTATTGCCCCCTTGCCAACCACTCCGCCCTCTTCACGGCAATCATGATCTTTTAAACATATGCCTTACCAGTGCGCCTTAGTTTACCTCTGCTCGACACCTCACTTACCCGCACTGGGTCGCTCCATCATGTTATTGGCCCCCTTGCCAACCACTCTGCCCTCTTCACGTAATCATGATCTTTTAAACGTATGCCTAACCAGTGCGCCTTAGCTTACGTCTGCTCAACACCTCACTTACCCGCACTGGGTCACTCCATCATGTTATTGGCCCACTTGCCAACCAATCTGCCCTCTTCACGGCAATCATGATCTTTTAAACATATGCCTAACCAGTACGCCTTAGCTTACCTCTGCTCGACACCTTACTTACCCGCACTGGGTCACTCCATCATGTTATTGGCTCCCTTGCCAACCACTCTGCCCTCTTCATGGCAATCATGATCTTTTAAACATATGCCTAACCAGTGCATCTTAGCTAACATCTGCTCGACACCTTACTTACCCGCACTGGGTCGCTCCATAATGTTATTGCCCCCTTGCCAACCACTCTGCCCTCTTCACGGAAATCATGATCTTTTAAACGTATGCCTAACCAGTGCGCCTTAGCTTACCTCTGCTCAACACCTCACTTACCCGCACTGGGTCGCTCCATCATGTTATTGGCCCCCTTGCCAACCACTCTACCCTCTTCACAGCAATCATGATCTTTTAAACATATGCCTAACCAGTGCGTCTTAGTTTACATCTGCTCGACACCTCACTTACCGGCACTGGGTCGCTCCACATGTTATTGGCCCCCTTGCCAACCACTCTGCCCTCTTCACAGCAATCATGATCTTTTAAACATATGCCTAACCAGTACGCCTTAGCAAACCTCTGCTCGACACCTTACTTACCCGCACTGGGTTGCTCCATCATGTTATTGGCCCCCTTGCCAACCACTCTGCCCTCTTCATGGCAATCATGATCTTTTAAATATATGCCTAACCAGTGCGCCTTAGCTAACCTCTGCTCGACACCTTACTTACCCGCACTGGGTCACTCCATCATGTTATTGGCCCCCTTGCCAACCACTCTACCCTCTTCACGGCAATCATGATCTTTTAAAAATATGCCTAACCAGTGCGCCTTAGCTTACATCTGCTTGACACCTCACTTACCGGCACTGGGTTGCTCCATCATGTTATTGGCCCCCTTGCAAACCACTCTGCCCTCTTCACGGCAATCATGATCTTTTAAACATATGCCTAACCAGTAAGCCTTAGCTGACCTCTGCTCGACACCTTACTTACCCGCAATGGGTCGCTCCATCATGTTATTGGCCAACTTGCCAACCACTCTGCCCTCTTCATGGCAATCATGATCTTTTAAACATATGCCTAACCAGTGCGCCTTAGCTTACCTCTGCTCGACACCTCACTTACCCGCACTGGGTCGCTCCATCATGTTATTGGCCCCCTTGCCAACCACTCTGCCCTCTTCATGGAAATCATGATCTTTTAAACGTATACCTAACCAGTACGCCTTAGCTTACCTTTGCTCGACACCTTACTTACCCGCACTGGGACGCTCCATCATGTTATTGGCCACCTTGCCAACCACTCTGCCCTCTTCATGGCAATCATGATCTTTTAAACATATGCCTAACCAGTGCACCTTAACTAACCTCTGCTCGACACCTTACTTACCCGCACTGGGTCGCTCCATCATGTTATTGCCCCCATTGCCAACCACTCTGCCCTCTTCACGGCAATCATGATCTTTTAAACATATGTCTAACCAGTGCGCCTTAGCTTACCTCTGCTCGACACCTCACTTCCCCGCACTGGGTCGCTCCATCATGTTATTGGCCCCCTTGCCAACCACTCTGCCCTCTTCACGCAAATCATGATCTTTTAAACGTATACCTAACTAGTGCGCCTTAGCTTACCTCTGCTCAACACCTCACTTACCCGCACTGGGTCACTCCATCATGTTATTGGCCCCCTTGCCAACCAATCTACCCTCTTCACGGCAATCATGATCTTTTAAACATATGCCTAACCAGTGCGCCTTAGTTTACATCTGCTCGACACCTCACTTACCGGCACTGGGTCGCTCCATCATGTTATTGGCCCTCTTGCCAACCACTCTGGCCTCTTCATGGCAATCATGATCTTTTAAACATATGCCTAACCAGTACGCCTTAGCAAACCTCTGCTCGACACCTTACTTACCCGCACTGGGTCACTCCATCATGTTATTGGCCCCCTTGCCAACCACTCTGCCCTCTTCACGGAAATCATGATCTTTTAAACATATGCCTAACCAGTGTGCCTTAGCTTACCTCTGCTCAACACCTCACTTACCCCCACTGGGTCGCTCCATCATGTTATTGGCCCCCTTGCCAACCACTCTGCCCTCTTCACAGTAATCATGATCTTTTAAACACATGCCTAACCAGTGTGCCTTAGCTTACCTCTGCTTGACACCTCACTTACCCGCACTGGGTCGCTCCGTCATGTTATTGGCCCCCTTGCCAACCACTCTGCACTCTTCATGGCAATCATGATCTTTTAAACATATGCCTAACCAGTGCGCCTTAGCTAACCTCTGCTCGACACCTTACTTACCCGCACTGGGTCGCTCCATCATGTTATTGGCCCCCTTGCCAAGCACTCTGCCCTCTTCATGGCAATCATGATCTTTTAAACATATGCCTAACCAGTGCGCCTTAACTAACCTCTGCTCGACACCTTACTTACCCGCACTGGGTTGCTCCATAATGTTATTGCCCCCTTGCCAACCACTCTGCCCTCTTCACGGCAATCATGATCTTTTAAACATATGCCTAACCAGTGCGCCTTAGCTTACATCTGCTCGACACCTCACTTACCGGCACTGGGTCGCTCCACATGTTATTGGCCCCCCCTTGCCAACCACTCTGCCCTCTTCACAGCAATCATGATCTTTTAAACATATGCCTAACCAGTGCGCCTTAGCTTACCTCTGCTCGACACCTCACTTACCCGCACTGGGTCGCTCCATCATGTTATTGGCCCCCTTGCCAACCACTCTGACCTCTTCACGGAAATCATGATCTTTGAAACATATGCCTAACCAGTGCGCCTTAGCTAACCTCTGCTCGACACCTTACTTACCTGCACTGGGTCACTCCATCATGTTATTGCCCCCATTGCCAACCACTCTGCCCTCTTCACGGCAATCATGATCTTTTAATTATATGCCTAACCAGTGCGCCTTAGCTTACCTCTGCTCGACACCTCACTTACCCGCACTGGGTCGCTCCATCATGTTATTGGCCCCCTTGCCAACCACTCTGCCATCTGCACGGAAATCATGATCTTTTAAACGTATGCCTAACCAGTGCGCCTTAGCTTACCTCTGCTCAACACCTCACATACCCGCACTGGGTCACTCCATCATGTTATTGACCCCCTTGCCAACCACTCTACCCTCTTCACAGCAATCATGATCTTTAAACATATGCCTAACTAGTGCGCCTTAGCTTACATCAGCTCGACACCTCACTTACCGGCACTGGGTCGCTCCACATGTTATTGGCCCCCCTTGCCAACCACTTTGCCCTCTTCACAGCAATCATGATCTTTTAAACATATGCCTAACCAGTACGCCATAGCTTACCTCTGCTCGACACCTTACTTACCCACTGGGTCGCTCCATCATGTTATTGGCCCCCTTGCCAACCACTCTGCCCTCTTTATGGCAATCATGATCTTTGAAACAGATGCCTAACCAGTGCGCCTTAGCTAACCTCTGCTCGAAACCTTACTTACCTGCACTGGGTCGCTCCATCATGTTATTTCCCCCATTGCCAACCACTCTGCCCTCTTCACGGCAATCATGATCTTTAAACATATGCCTAACCAGTGCGCCTTAGCTTACGTCTGCTCGACACCTCACTTACCCGCACTGGGTCACTCCATCATGTTATTGGCCCCCTTGCCAACCACTCTGCCCTCTTCACGGAAATCATGATCTTTTAAACATATGCCTAACCAGTGTGCCTTAGCTTACCTCTGCTCAACACCTCACTTACCCCCACTGGGTCGCTCCATCATGTTATTGGCCCCCTTGACAACCACTCTGCCCTCTTCACAGTAATCATGATCTTTTAAACACATGCCTAACCAGTGTGCCTTAGCTTACCTCTGCTCGACACCTCACTTACCCGCACTGGGTCGCTCCGTCATGTTATTGGCCCCCTTGCCAACCACTCTGCACTCTTCATGGCAATCATGATTTTTTAAACATATGCCTAACCAGTGCGCCTTAGCTAACCTCTGCTCGACACCTTACTTACCCGCACTGGGTCGCTCCATCATGTTATTGGCCCCCTTGCCAACCACTCTGCCCTCTTCATGGCAATCATGATCTTTTAAACATATGCCTAACCAGTGCGCCTTAACTAACCTCTGCTCGACACCTTACTTACCCGCACTGGGTTGCTCCATAATGTTATTGCCCCCTTGCCAACCACTCTGCCCTCTTCACGGCAATCATGATCTTTTAAACATATGCCTAACCAGTGCGCCTTAGCTTACATCTGCTCGACACCTCACTTACCGGCACTGGGTCGCTCCACATGTTATTGGCCCCCCCCTGCCAACCACTCTGCCCTCTTCACAGCAATCATGATCTTTTAAACATATGCCTAACCAGTGCGCCTTAGCTTACCTCTGCTCGACACCTCACTTACCCGCACTGGGTCGCTCCATCATGTTATTGGCCCCCTTGCCAACCACTCTGCCCTCTTCACGGAAATCATGATCTTTGAAACATATGCCTAACCAGTGCGCCTTAGCTAACCTCTGCTCGACACCTTACTTACCTGCACTGGGTCACTCCATCATGTTATTGCCCCCATTGCCAACCACTCTGCCCTCTTCACGGCAATCATGATCTTTTAATTATATGCCTAACCAGTGCGCCTTAGCTTACCTCTGCTCGACACCTCACTTACCCGCACTGGGTCGCTCCATCATGTTATTGTCCCCCTTGCCAACCACTCTGCCATCTGCACGGAAATCATGATCTTTTAAACGTATGCCTAACCAGTGCGCCTTAGTTTACCTCTGCTCAACACCTCACATACCCGCACTGGGTCACTCCATCATGTTATTGACCCCCTTGCCAACCACTCTACCCTCTTCACAGCAATCATGATCTTTAAACATATGCCTAACTAGTGCGCCTTAGCTTACATCAGCTCGACACCTCACTTACCGGCACTGGGACGCTCCACATGTTATTGGCCCCCCTTGCCAACCACTTTGCCCTCTTCACAGCAATCATGATCTTTTAAACATATGCCTAACCAGTACGCCATAGCTTACCTCTGCTCGACACCTTACTTACCCACTGGGTCGCTCCAACATGTTATTGGCCCCCTTGCCAACCACTCTGCCCTCTTTATGGCAATCATGATCTTTGAAACAGATGCCTAACCAGTGCACCTTAGCTAACCTCTGCTCGAAACCTTACTTACCTGCACTGGGTCGCTCCATCATGTTATTTCCCCCATTGCCAACCACTCTGCCCTCTTCACGGCAATCATGATCTTTTAAATATATGCCTAACCAGTGCGCTTTAGTTTACCTCTGCTTGATACCTCACTTACCTGCACTGGGTCGCTCCATCATGTTATTGGCCCCCTTGCCAACCACTCTGCCCTCTTCACGGAAATCATGATCTTTTAAACGTATGCCTAACCAGTGCGCCTTAGCTTACCTCTGCTCGACACCTTACTTACCCGCACTGGGTCACTCCATCATGTTATTGGCTCCCTTGCCAACCACTCTGCCCTCTTCATGGCAATCATGATCTTTTAAACGTATGCCTAACCAGTGCGCCTTAGCTTACCTCTGCTCGACACCTTACTTACCCGCACTGGGTCGCTCCATAATGTTATTGCCCCCTTGCCAACCACTCCGCCCTCTTCACGGCAATCATGATCTTTTAAACATATGCCTTACCAGTGCGCCTTAGTTTACCTCTGCTCGACACCTCACTTACCCGCACTGGGTCGCTCCATCATGTTATTGGCCCCCTTGCCAACCACTCTGCCCTCTTCACGTAATCATGATCTTTTAAACGTATGCCTAACCAGTGCGCCTTAGCTTACGTCTGCTCAACACCTCACTTACCCGCACTGGGTCACTCCATCATGTTATTGGCCCACTTGCCAACCAATCTGCCCTCTTCACGGCAATCATGATCTTTTAAACATATGCCTAACCAGTGCCCCTTACCTTACATCTGCTCGACACCTCACTTACCGGCACTGGGTCGCTCCATCATGTTATTGGCCCCCTTGCCAAGCAATCTGCCCTCTTCACGGCAATCATGATGTTTTAAACATATGCCTAACCAGTACGCCTTAGCTTACCTCTGCTCGACACCTTACTTACCCGCACTGGGTCACTCCATCATGTTATTGGCTCCCTTGCCAACCACTCTGCCCTCTTCATGGCAATCATGATCTTTTAAACATATGCCTAACCAGTGCACCTTAGCTAACATCTGCTCGACACCTTACTTACCCGCACTGGGTCGCTCCATAATGTTATTGCCCCCTTGCCAACCACTCTGCCCTCTTCACGGAAATCATGATCTTTTAAACGTATGCCTAACCAGTGCGCCTTAGCTTACCTCTGCTCAACACCTCACTTACCCGCACTGGGTCGCTCCATCATGTTATTGGCCCCCTTGCCAACCACTCTACCCTCTTCACAGCAATCATGATCTTTTAAACATATGCCTAACCAGTGCGTCTTAGTTTACATCTGCTCGACACCTCACTTACCGGCACTGGGTCGCTCCACATGTTATTGGCCCCCTTGCCAACCACTCTGCCCTCTTCACAGCAATCATGATCTTTTAAACATATGCCTAACCAGTACGCCTTAGCAAACCTCTGCTCGACACCTTACTTACCCGCACTGGGTTGCTCCATCATGTTATTGGCCCCCTTGCCAACCACTCTGCCCTCTTCATGGCAATCATGATCTTTTAAACATATGCCTAACCAGTGCGCCTTAGCTAACCTCTGCTCGACACCTTACTTACCCGCACTGGGTCACTCCATCATGTTATTGGCCCCCTTGCCAACCACTCTACCCTCTTCACGGCAATCATGATCTTTTAAAAATATGCCTAACCAGTGCGCCTTAGCTTACATCTGCTTGACACCTCACTTACCGGCACTGGGTTGCTCCATCATGTTATTGGCCCCCTTGCAAACCACTCTGCCCTCTTCACGGCAATCATGATCTTTTAAACATATGCCTAACCAGTAAGCCTTAGCTGACCTCTGCTCGACACCTTACTTACCCGCAATGGGTCGCTCCATCATGTTATTGGCCAACTTGCCAACCACTCTGCCCTCTTCATGGCAATCATGATCTTTTAAACATATGCCTAACCAGTGCGCCTTAGCTTACCTCTGCTCGACACCTCACTTACCCGCACTGGGTCGCTCCATCATGTTATTGGCCCCCTTGCCAACCACTCTGCCCTCTTCATGGAAATCATGATCTTTTAAACGTATACCTAACCAGTACGCCTTAGCTTACCTTTGCTCGACACCTTACTTACCCGCACTGGGACGCTCCATCATGTTATTGCCCACCTTGCCAACCACTCTGCCCTCTTCATGGCAATCATGATCTTTTAAACATATGCCTAACCAGTGCACCTTAACTAACCTCTGCTCGACACCTTACTTACCCGCACTGGGTCGCTCCATCATGTTATTGCCCCCATTGCCAACCACTCTGCCCTCTTCACGGCAATCATGATCTTTTAAACATATGTCTAACCAGTGCGCCTTAGCTTACCTCTGCTCGACACCTCACTTCCCCGCACTGGGTCGCTCCATCATGTTATTGGCCCCCTTGCCAACCACTCTGCCCTCTTCACGCAAATCATGATCTTTTAAACGTATACCTAACTAGTGCGCCTTAGCTTACCTCTGCTCAACACCTCACTTACCCGCACTGGGTCACTCCATCATGTTATTGGCCCCCTTGCCAACCAATCTACCCTCTTCGCGGCAATCATGATCTTTTAAACATATGCCTAACCAGTGCGCCTTAGCTTACATCTGCTCGACACCTCACTTACCGGCACTGGGTCGCTCCATCATGTTATTGGCCCTCTTGCCAACCACTCTGGCCTCTTCATGGCAATCATGATCTTTTAAACATATGCCTAACCAGTACGCCTTAGCAAACCTCTGCTCGACACCTTACTTACCCGCACTGGGTTGCTCCATCATGTTATTGGCCCCCTTGCCAACCACTCAGCCCTCTTCATGGCAATCATGATCTTTTAAACATATGCCTAACCAGTGCGCCTTAGCTAACCTCTGCTCGACACCTTACTTACCCGCACTGGGTCGCTCCATCATGTTATTTCCCCCATTGCCAACCACTCTGCCCTCTTCACGGCAATCATGATCTTTCAAACATATGCCTAACCAGTGCGCCTTAGCTTACCTCTGCTCGACACCTCACTTACCCGCACTGGGTCACTCCATCATGTTATTGGCCCCCTTGCCAACAACTCTGCCGCCTTCACGGCAATCATGATCTTTTAAACATATGCCTAACCAGTGCACAGTAGCTTCCCTCTGCTCGACACCTTATTTCCCCGCACTGGGTCGCTCCATCATGTTATTGCCCCCATTGCCAACCACTCTGCCCTCTTCACGGCAATCATGATTTTTTAAACATATGCGTAACCAGTGCGCCTTAGCTTACCTCTGCTCGACACCTCACTTACCCGCAATGGGTCGCTCCATCATGTTATTGGCCACCTTGCCAACCACTCTGCCCTCTTCAAGGCAATCATGCTCTTTTAAACATATGCCTAACCAGTGCGCCTTAGCTCACCTCTGCTTGACACCTCACTTACCTGCACTGGGTAGCTCCATCAGGTTATTGGCCCCCTTGCCAACCACTCTGCCCTCTTCACGGCAATCATGATCTTTTAAACACATGCCTAACCAGTGTGCCTTAGCTTACCTCTGCTCGACACCTCACTTACTCTCAATGGGTCGCTCCATCATGTTATTGGCCCCCTTGCCAACCACTCTGCCCTCTTCACAGCAATCATGATCTTTTAAACATATGCCTAACCAGTGCGCCTTAGCTTACCTCTGCTCGACACCTCACTTACCCGCACTGGGTCGCTCCATCATGTTATTGGCCCCCTTGCCAACCACTCTGACCTCTTCACGGAAATCATGATCTTTGAAACATATGCCTAACCAGTGCGCCTTAGCTAACCTCTGCTCGACACCTTACTTACCTGCACTGGGTCACTCCATCATGTTATTGCCCCCATTGCCAACCACTCTGCCCTCTTCACGGCAATCATGATCTTTTAATTATATGCCTAACCAGTGCGCCTTAGCTTACCTCTGCTCGACACCTCACTTACCCGCACTGGGTCGCTCCATCATGTTATTGGCCCCCTTGCCAACCACTCTGCCATCTGCACGGAAATCATGATCTTTTAAACGTATGCCTAACCAGTGCGCCTTAGCTTACCTCTGCTCAACACCTCACATACCCGCACTGGGTCACTCCATCATGTTATTGACCCCCTTGCCAACCACTCTACCCTCTTCACAGCAATCATGATCTTTAAACATATGCCTAACTAGTGCGCCTTAGCTTACATCAGCTCGACACCTCACTTACCGGCACTGGGTCGCTCCACATGTTATTGGCCCCCCTTGCCAACCACTTTGCCCTCTTCACAGCAATCATGATCTTTTAAACATATGCCTAACCAGTACGCCATAGCTTACTTCTGCTCGACACCTTACTTACCCACTGGGTCGCTCCATCATGTTATTGGCCCCCTTGCCAACCACTCTGCCCTCTTTATGGCAATCATGATCTTTGAAACAGATGCCTAACCAGTGCGCCTTAGCTAACCTCTGCTCGAAACCTTACTTACCTGCACTGGGTCGCTCCATCATGTTATTTCCCCCATTGCCAACCACTCTGCCCTCTTCACGGCAATCATGATCTTTAAACATATGCCTAACCAGTGCGCCTTAGCTTACGTCTGCTCGACACCTCACTTACCCGCACTGGGTCACTCCATCATGTTATTGGCCCCCTTGCCAACCACTCTGCCCTCTTCACGGAAATCATGATCTTTTAAACATATGCCTAACCAGTGTGCCTTAGCTTACCTCTGCTCAACACCTCACTTACCCCCACTGGGTCGCTCCATCATGTTATTGGCCCCCTTGACAACCACTCTGCCCTCTTCACAGTAATCATGATCTTTTAAACACATGCCTAACCAGTGTGCCTTAGCTTACCTCTGCTCGACACCTCACTTACCCGCACTGGGTCGCTCCGTCATGTTATTGGCCCCCTTGCCAACCACTCTGCACTCTTCATGGCAATCATGATTTTTTAAACATATGCCTAACCAGTGCGCCTTAGCTAACCTCTGCTCGACACCTTACTTACCCGCACTGGGTCGCTCCATCATGTTATTGGCCCCCTTGCCAACCACTCTGCCCTCTTCATGGCAATCATGATCTTTTAAACATATGCCTAACCAGTGCGCCTTAACTAACCTCTGCTCGACACCTTACTTACCCGCACTGGGTTGCTCCATAATGTTATTGCCCCCTTGCCAACCACTCTGCCCTCTTCACGGCAATCATGATCTTTTAAACATATGCCTAACCAGTGCGCCTTAGCTTACATCTGCTCGACACCTCACTTACCGGCACTGGGTCGCTCCACATGTTATTGGCCCCCCCTTGCCAACCACTCTGCCCTCTTCACAGCAATCATGATCTTTTAAACATATGCCTAACCAGTGCGCCTTAGCTTACCTCTGCTCGACACCTCACTTACCCGCACTGGGTCGCTCCATCATGTTATTGGCCCCCTTGCCAACCACTCTGCCCTCTTCACGGAAATCATGATCTTTGAAACATATGCCTAACCAGTGCGCCTTAGCTAACCTCTGCTCGACACCTTACTTACCTGCACTGGGTCACTCCATCATGTTATTGCCCCCATTGCCAACCACTCTGCCCTCTTCACGGCAATCATGATCTTTTAATTATATGCCTAACCAGTGCGCCTTAGCTTACCTCTGCTCGACACCTCACTTACCCGCACTGGGTCGCTCCATCATGTTATTGTCCCCCTTGCCAACCACTCTGCCATCTGCACGGAAATCATGATCTTTTAAACGTATGCCTAAACAGTGCGCCTTAGCTTACCTCTGCTCAACACCTCACATACCCGCACTGGGTCACTCCATCATGTTATTGACCCCCTTGCCAACCACTCTACCCTCTTCACAGCAATCATGATCTTTAAACATATGCCTAACTAGTGCGCCTTAGCTTACATCAGCTCGACACCTCACTTACCGGCACTGGGTCGCTCCACATGTTATTGGCCCCCCTTGCCAACCAATTTGCCCTCTTCACAGCAATCATGATCTTTTAAACATATGCCTAACCAGTACGCCATAGCTTACCTCTGCTCGACACCTTACTTACCCACTGGGTCGCTCCAACATGTTATTGGCCCCCTTGCCAACCACTCTGCCCTCTTTATGGCAATCATGATCTTTGAAACAGATGCCTAACCAGTGCACCTTAGCTAACCTCTGCTCGAAACCTTACTTACCTGCACTGGGTCGCTCCATCATGTTATTTCCCCCATTGCCAACCACTCTGCCCTCTTCACGGCAATCATGATCTTTTAAATATATGCCTAACCAGTGCGCCTTAGTTTACCTCTGCTTGATACCTCACTTACCTGCACTGGGTCGCTCCATCATGTTATTGGCCCCCTTGCCAACCACTCTGCCCTCTTCACGGAAATCATGATCTTTTAAACGTATGCCTAACCAGTGCGCCTTAGCTTACCTCTGCTCGACACCTTACTTACCCGCACTGGGTCACTCCATCATGTTATTGGCTCCCTTGCCAACCACTCTGCCCTCTTCATGGCAATCATGATCTTTTAAACGTATGCCTAACCAGTGCGCCTTAGCTTACCTCTGCTCGACACCTTACTTACCCGCACTGGGTCGCTCCATAATGTTATTGCCCCCTTGCCAACCACTCCGCCCTCTTCACGGCAATTCGATCTTTTAAACATATGCCTTACCAGTGCGCCTTAGTTTACCTCTGCTCGACACCTCACTTACCCGCACTGGGTCGCTCCATCATGTTATTGGCCCCCTTGCCAACCACTCTGCCCTCTTCACGTAATCATGATCTTTTAAACGTATGCCTAACCAGTGCGCCTTAGCTTACGTCTGCTCAACACCTCACTTACCCGCACTGGGTCACTCCATCATGTTATTGGCCCACTTGCCAACCAATCTGCCCTCTTCACGGCAATCATGATCTTTTAAACATATGCCTAACCAGTGCCCCTTAGCTTACATCTGCTCGACACCTCACTTACCGGCACTGGGTCGCTCCATCATGTTATTGGCCCCCTTGCCAAGCAATCTGCCCTCTTCACGGCAATCATGATGTTTTAAACATATGCCTAACCAGTACGCCTTAGCTTACCTCTGCTCGACACCTTACTTACCCGCACTGGGTCACTCCATCATGTTATTGGCTCCCTTGCCAACCACTCTGCCCTCTTCATGGCAATCATGATCTTTTAAACATATGCCTAACCAGTGCACCTTAGCTAACATCTGCTCGACACCTTACTTACCCGCACTGGGTCGCTCCATAATGTTATTGCCCCCTTGCCAACCACTCTGCCCTCTTCACGGAAATCATGATCTTTTAAACGTATGCCTAACCAGTGCGCCTTAGCTTACCTCTGCTCAACACCTCACTTACCCGCACTGGGTCGCTCCATCATGTTATTGGCCCCCTTGCCAACCACTCTACCCTCTTCACAGCAATCATGATCTTTTAAACATATGCCTAACCAGTGCGTCTTAGTTTACATCTGCTCGACACCTCACTTACCGGCACTGGGTCGCTCCACATGTTATTGGCCCCCTTGCCAACCACTCTGCCCTCTTCACAGCAATCATGATCTTTTAAACATATGCCTAACCAGTACGCCTTAGCAAACCTCTGCTCGACACCTTACTTACCCGCACTGGGTTGCTCCATCATGTTATTGGCCCCCTTGCCAACCACTCTGCCCTCTTCATGGCAATCATGATCTTTTAAACATATGCCTAACCAGTGCGCCTTAGCTAACCTCTGCTCGACACCTTACTTACCCGCACTGGGTCACTCCATCATGTTATTGGCCCCCTTGCCAACCACTCTACCCTCTTCACGGCAATCATGATCTTTTAAAAATATGCCTAACCAGTGCGCCTTAGCTTACATCTGCTTGACACCTCACTTACCGGCACTGGGTTGCTCCATCATGTTATTGGCCCCCTTGCAAACCACTCTGCCCTCTTCACGGCAATCATGATCTTTTAAACATATGCCTAACCAGTAAGCCTTAGCTGACCTCTGCTCGACACCTTACTTACCCGCAATGGGTCGCTCCATCATGTTATTGGCCAACTTGCCAACCACTCTGCCCTCTTCATGGCAATCATGATCTTTTAAACATATGCCTAACCAGTGCGCCTTAGCTTACCTCTGCTCGACACCTCACTTACCCGCACTGGGTCGCTCCATCATGTTATTGGCCCCCTTGCCAACCACTCTGCCCTCTTCATGGAAATCATGATCTTTTAAACGTATACCTAACCAGTACGCCTTAGCTTACCTTTGCTCGACACCTTACTTACCCGCACTGGGACGCTCCATCATGTTATTGCCCACCTTGCCAACCACTCTGCCCTCTTCATGGCAATCATGATCTTTTAAACATATGCCTAACCAGTGCACCTTAACTAACCTCTGCTCGACACCTTACTTACCCGCACTGGGTCGCTCCATCATGTTATTGCCCCCATTGCCAACCACTCTGCCCTCTTCACGGCAATCATGATCTTTTAAACATATGTCTAACCAGTGCGCCTTAGCTTACCTCTGCTCGACACCTCACTTCCCCGCACTGGGTCGCTCCATCATGTTATTGGCCCCCTTGCCAACCACTCTGCCCTCTTCACGCAAATCATGATCTTTTAAACGTATACCTAACTAGTGCGCCTTAGCTTACCTCTGCTCAACACCTCACTTACCCGCACTGGGTCACTCCATCATGTTATTGGCCCCCTTGCCAACCAATCTACCCTCTTCGCGGCAATCATGATCTTTTAAACATATGCCTAACCAGTGCGCCTTAGCTTACATCTGCTCGACACCTCACTTACCGGCACTGGGTCGCTCCATCATGTTATTGGCCCTCTTGCCAACCACTCTGGCCTCTTCATGGCAATCATGATCTTTTAAACATATGCCTAACCAGTACGCCTTAGCAAACCTCTGCTCGACACCTTACTTACCCGCACTGGGTTGCTCCATCATGTTATTGGCCCCCTTGCCAACCACTCAGCCCTCTTCATGGCAATCATGATCTTTTAAACATATGCCTAACCAGTGCGCCTTAGCTAACCTCTGCTCGACACCTTACTTACCCGCACTGGGTCGCTCCATCATGTTATTGCCCCCATTGCCAACCACTCTGCCCTCTTCACGGCAATCATGATCTTTCAAACATATGCCTAACCAGTGCGCCTTAGCTTACCTCTGCTCGACACCTCACTTACCCGCACTGGGTCGCTCCATCATGTTATTGGCCCCCTTGCCAACAACTCTGCCGCCTTCACGGCAATCATGATCTTTTAAACATATGCCTAACCAGTGCACAGTAGCTTCCCTCTGCTCGACACCTTACTTCCCCGCACTGGGTCGCTCCATCATGTTATTGCCCCCATTGCCAACCACTCTGCCCTCTTCACGGCAATCATGATTTTTTAAACATATGCGTAACCAGTGCGCCTTAGCTTACCTCTGCTCGACACCTCACTTACCCGCAATGGGTCGCTCCATCATGTTATTGGCCACCTTGCCAACCACTCTGCCCTCTTCAAGGCAATCATGCTCTTTTAAACATATGCCTAACCAGTGCGCCTTAGCTCACCTCTGCTTGACACCTCACTTACCTGCACTGGGTAGCTCCATCAGGTTATTGGCCCCCTTGCCAACCACTCTGCCCTCTTCACGGCAATCATGATCTTTTAAACACATGCCTAACCAGTGTGCCTTAGCTTACCTCTGCTCGACGCCTCACCTACCCGCACTGGGTCGCTCTATCATGTCATTGGCCCCCTTGCCAACCACTCTGCCCTCTTCACAGCAATCATGATCTTTTAAACATATGCCTAACCAGTGTGCCTTAGCTTACCTCTGCTCGACACCTCACTTACTCTCAATGGGTCGCTCCATCATGTTATTGGCCCCCTTGCCAACCACTCTGCCCTCTTCACGGAAATCATGATCTTTTAAATGTATGCCTAACCAGTGCGCCTTAGCTTACCTCTGCTCAACACCTCACTTACCCGCACTGGGTCACTCCATCATGTGATTGGCCCCCTTGCCAACCACTCTGCACTCTTCATGGCAATCATGATCTTTTAAACATATGCCTAACCAGTGCGCCTTAGCTAACCTCTGCTCGACACCTTACTTACCCGCACTGGGTCGCTCCATCATGTTATTTCCCCCATTGCCAACCACTCTGCCCTCTTCACGGCAATCATTATCTTTTAAACATATGCCTAACCAGTGTGCCTTAGTTTACGTCTGCTCGACACCTCACTTACCCGGACTGGGTCACTCCACCATGTTATTGGCCCCCTTGCCAACCACTCTGCCCTCTTCATGGAAAATATGATCTTTTAAACGTATGCCTAACCAGTGTGCCTTAGCTTACCTTTGCTCAACACCTCACTTACCCCCACTGGGTCGCTCCATCATGTTATTGGCCCCCTGGCCAACCACTCTGCCCTCTTCACGGCAATCATAATCTTTTAAACATATGCCTAACCAGTACGCCTTAGCTTACCTCTGCTCGACACCTTACTTACCCGCACTGGGTCGCTCCATCATGTTATTGGCCCCCTTGCCAACCTCTCTGCCCTCTTCATGGCAATCATGATCTTTTAAACATATGCCTAACCAGTGCGCCTTAACTAACCTCTGCTCGACACCTCAATTACCCGCACTGGGTCGCTCCATAATGTTATTGCCCCCATTGCCAACCACTCTGCCCTCTTCACGGCAATCATGATCTTTTAAACATATGCCTAACCAGTGTGCCTTAGCTTACCTCTGCTCGACAACCTCACTTACCCGCACTGGGTCACTCCATCATGTTATTGGCCCCCTTGCCAACCACTCTACCCTCTTCACGGCAATCATGAATTTTTAAACATATGCCTAACCAGTGCGCCTTAGCTTACATCTGCTCGACACCTCACTTACCAGCACTGGGTCGCTCCATCATGTTATTGGCCCCCTTGCCAACCAATCTACCCTCTTCACGGCAATCATGATCTTTTAAATATATGCCTAACCAGTGCACCTTAGCTTACATCTGCTCGACACCTCACTTACCGGCAATGGTTCGCTCCATCATGTTATTGGCCCCCTTGCCAACCACTCTGCCCTCTTTACAGCAATCGTGATCTTTTAAACATATGCCTAACCAGTACGCTTTAGCAAACCTCTGCTCGACACCTTACTTACCCGCACTAGGTTGCTCCATCATGTTATTGGCCCCCTTGCCAACCACTCTGCCCTCTTCACGGCAATCATGATCTTTTAAAAATATGCCTAACCAATGCGCCTTAGCTTACATCTGCTCGACACCTCACTTACCGGCACTGGGTTGCTCCATCATATTATTGGCCCCCTTGCAAACCACTCTGCCCTCTTCACGGCAATCATGATCTTTTAAACATATGCCTAACCAGTACGCCTTAGCTGACCTCTGCTCGACACCTTACTTACCTGCACTGGGTCGCTCCATCATGTTATTGGCCACCTTGCCAACCATTCTGCGTTCTTCACGGCAATCATGATCTTTTAAACATATGCCTAACCAGTGCGCCTTAGCTTACCTCTGCTCGACACCTCACTTACCCGCACTGGGCACTCCATCATGTTATTGGCCCCCTTGCCAACCACTCTGCCCTCTTCACGGCAATCATGATCTTTTAAACATATGTCTAACCAGTGCGCCTTAGCTTACCTCTGCTCGACACCTCACTTACCCGCACTGGGTCGCTCCATCATGTTATTGGCCCCCTTGCCAACCACTCTACCCTCTTCATGGCAATCATGATCTTTTAAACATATGCCTAACCAGTGCGCCTTAGCTAACCTCTACTCGACACCTTACTTACCCGCACTGGGTCGCTCCATCATGTTATTGCCCCCATTGCCAACCACTCTGCCCTCTTCACGGCAATCATGATCTTTTAAACATATGCCTAACCAGTGCGCCTTAGCTTACCTCTGCTCGACACCTCACTTACCCGCATTGGGTCGCTCCATCATGTTATTGGCCCCCTTGCCAACCACTCTACCCACTTCATGGCAATCATGATCTTTTAAACATATGCCTAACCAGTGCGCCTTAGCTAACCTCTACTCGACACCTTACTTACCCGCACTGGGTCGCTCCATCATGTTATTGCCCCCATTGCCAACCACTCTGCCCTCTTCACGGCAATCATGATCTTTTAAACATATGCCTAACCAGTGCGCCTTAGCTTACCTCTGCTCGACACCTCACTTACCCGCACTGGGTCGCTCCATCATGTTATTGGCCCCCTTGCCAACAACTCTGCCGTCTTCACGGCAATCATGATCTTTTCAACATATGCCTAACCAGTGCGCAGTAGCTTCCCTCTGCTCGACACCTTACTTACCCGCACTGGGTCGCTCCATCATGTTATTGCCCCCATTGCCAATCACTCTTCCCTCTTCACGGCAATAATGATCTTTTAAACATATGCGTAACCAGTGCGCCTTAGCTTACCTCTGCTCGACACCTCACTTACCCGCAATGGGTCGCTCCATCATGTTATTGGCCACCTTGCCAACCACTCTGCCCTCTTCACGGCAATCATGCTCTTTTAAACATATGCCTAACCAGTACGTCTTAGCTTACCTCTGCTTGACACCTCACTTACCTGCACTGGGTAGCTCCATCAGGTTATTGGCCGCCTTGCCAACCACTCTGCCCTCTTCACGGCAATCATGATCTTTTAAACACATGCCTAACCAGTGTGCCTTAGCTTACCTCTGCTCGACACCTCACTTACCCGCACTGGGTCACTCCATCATGTCATTGGCCCCCTTGCCAACCATTCTGCCCTCTTCACAGCAATCAATATCTTTTAAACATATGCCTAACCAGTGTGCCTTAGCTTACCTCTACTCGACACCTCACTTACCCTCAATGGGTCACTCCACCATGTTATTGGCCCCCTTGCCAACCACTCTGCCCTCTTCACAGAAATCATGATCTTTTAAACGTATGCCTAACCAGTGCGCCTTAGCTTACCTCTGCTCGACAACTCACTTACCCGCACTGGGTCACTCCATCATGTTATTGGCCCCCTTGCCAACCACTCTACCCTCTTCACGGCAATCATGATCTTTTAAACATATGCCTAACCAGTGTGCCTTAGCTTACATCTGCTCGACACCTCACTTACTGGCACTGGGTCGCTCCATCATGTTATTGGCCCCCTTGCCAACCACTCTGCCCTCTTCACGGCAATCATGATCTTTTAAACATATGCCTAACCAGTACACCTTAACCTACCTCTGCTTGACACCTTACTTACCCGCACTGGGTCGCTCCATCATGTTATTGCCCCCCTTGCCAACCACTCTGCCCTCTTCCTGGCAATCATGATCTTTTAAACATATGCCTAACCAGTCCGCCTTAGCTTACCTCTGCTCAACACCTCACTTACCCGCACTGGGTCGCTCCATCATGTTATTGCCCCCATTACCAACCACTCTGCCCTCTTTACGGCAATCATGATCTTTTAAACATATGCCTAACCAGTGCGCCTTAGCTTACCTCTGCTCGACACCTCACTTACCCGCACTGGGTCGCTCCATCATGTTATTGGCCCCCCTGCCAACCACTCTGCCCTCTTCATGGCAATCATGATCTTTTAAACATATGCGTAACCAGTGCGCCTTAGCTTACCTCTGCTCGACACCTCACTTACCCGCAATGGGTCGCTCCATCATGTTATTGGCCACCTTGCCAACCACTCTGCTCTCTTCACGGAAATAATGATCTTTTAAACGTATGCCTAACCAGTGCGCCTTAGCTTACCTCTGCTCGACAACCTCACTTACACGCACTGGGTCGCTCCATCATGTTATTGGCCCCCTTGCCAACCACTCTACCCTCTTCACGGCAATCATGATCTTTTAAACATATGCCTAACCAGTGCGCCTTAGCTTACATCTGCTCGACACCTCACTTACCAGCACTGGGTCGCTCCATCATGTTATTGGCCCCCTTGCCAACCAATCTACCCTCTTCACGGCAATCATGATCTTTTAAATATATGCCTAACCAGTGCGCCTTAGCTTACATCTGCTCGACACCTCACTTACCAGCACTGGGTCGCTCCATCATGTTATTGGCCCCCTTGCCAACCAATCTACCCTCTTCACGGCAATCATGATCTTTTAAACATATGCCTAACCAGTGCGCCTTAGCTTACCTCTGCTCGACACCTCACTTACCCGCACTGGGTCGCTCCATCATGTTATTGGCCCCCTTGCCAACAACTCTGCCGTCTTCACGGCAATCATGATCTTTTCAACATATGCCTAACCAGTGCGCAGTAGCTTCCCTCTGCTCGACACCTTACTTACCCGCACTGGGTCGCTCCATCATGTTATTGCCCCCATTGCCAATCACTCTTCCCTCTTCACGGCAATAATGATCTTTTAAACATATGCGTAACCAGTGCGCCTTAGCTTACCTCTGCTCGACACCTCACTTACCCGCAATGGGTCGCTCCATCATGTTATTGGCCCCCTTGCCAACCACTCTGCCCTCTTCACGTAATCATGATCTTTTAAACGTATGCCTAACCAGTGCGCCTTAGCTTACATCAGCTCGACACCTCACTTACCGGCACTGGGTCGCTCCACATGTTATTGGCCCCCCTTGCCAACCACTTTGCCCTCTTCACAGCAATCATGATCTTTTAAACATATGCCTAACCAGTACGCCATAGCTTACCTCTGCTCGACACCTTACTTACCCACTGGGTCGCTCCATCATGTTATTGGCCCCCTTGCCAACCACTCTGCCCTCTTTATGGCAATCATGATCTTTGAAACAGATGCCTAACCAGTGCACCTTAGCTAACCTCTGCTCGAAACCTTACTTACCTGCACTGGGTCGCTCCATCATGTTATTTCCCCCATTGCCAACCACTCTGCCCTCTTCACGGCAATCATGATCTTTTAAATATATGCCTAACCAGTGCGCCTTAGTTTACCTCTGCTTGATACCTCACTTACCTGCACTGGGTCGCTCCATCATGTTATTGGCCCCCTTGCCAACCACTCTGCCCTCTTCACGGAAATCATGATCTTTTAAACGTATGCCTAACCAGTGCGCCTTAGCTTACCTCTGCTCGACACCTTACTTACCCGCACTGGGTCACTCCATCATGTTATTGGCTCCCTTGCCAACCACTCTGCCCTCTTCATGGCAATCATGATCTTTTAAATGTATGCCTAACCAGTGCGCCTTAGCTTACCTCTGCTCGACACCTTACTTACCCGCACTGGGTCGCTCCATAATGTTATTGCCCCCTTGCCAACCACTCCGCCCTCTTCACGGCAATCATGATCTTTTAAACATATGCCTTACCAGTGCGCCTTAGTTTACCTCTGCTCGACACCTCACTTACCCGCACTGGGTCGCTCCATCATGTTATTGGCCCCCTTGCCAACCACTCTGCCCTCTTCACGTAATCATGATCTTTTAAACGTATGCCTAACCAGTGCGCCTTAGCTTACGTCTGCTCAACACCTCACTTACCCGCACTGGGTCACTCCATCATGTTATTGGCCCACTTGCCAACCAATCTGCCCTCTTCACGGCAATCATGATCTTTTAAACATATGCCTAACCAGTGCCCCTTAGCTTACATCTGCTCGACACCTCACTTACCGGCACTGGGTCGCTCCATCATGTTATTGGCCCCCTTGCCAAGCAATCTGCCCTCTTCACGGCAATCATGATGTTTTAAACATATGCCTAACCAGTACGCCTTAGCTTACCTCTGCTCGACACCTTACTTACCCGCACTGGGTCACTCCATCATGTTATTGGCTCCCTTGCCAACCACTCTGCCCTCTTCATGGCAATCATGATCTTTTAAACATATGCCTAACCAGTGCACCTTAGCTAACATCTGCTCGACACCTTACTTACCCGCACTGGGTCGCTCCATAATGTTATTGCCCCCTTGCCAACCACTCTGCCCTCTTCACGGAAATCATGATCTTTTAAACGTATGCCTAACCAGTGCGCCTTAGCTTACCTCTGCTCAACACCTCACTTACCCGCACTGGGTCGCTCCATCATGTTATTGGCCCCCTTGCCAACCACTCTACCCTCTTCACAGCAATCATGATCTTTTAAACATATGCCTAACCAGTGCGTCTTAGTTTACATCTGCTCGACACCTCACTTACCGGCACTGGGTCGCTCCACATGTTATTGGCCCCCTTGCCAACCACTCTGCCCTCTTCACAGCAATCATGATCTTTTAAACATATGCCTAACCAGTACGCCTTAGCAAACCTCTGCTCGACACCTTACTTACCCGCACTGGGTTGCTCCATCATGTTATTGGCCCCCTTGCCAACCACTCTGCCCTCTTCATGGCAATCATGATCTTTTAAACATATGCCTAACCAGTGCGCCTTAGCTAACCTCTGCTCGACACCTTACTTACCCGCACTGGGTCACTCCATCATGTTATTGGCCCCCTTGCCAACCACTCTACCCTCTTCACGGCAATCATGATCTTTTAAAAATATGCCTAACCAGTGCGCCTTAGCTTACATCTGCTTGACACCTCACTTACCGGCACTGGGTTGCTCCATCATGTTATTGGCCCCCTTGCAAACCACTCTGCCCTCTTCACGGCAATCATGATCTTTTAAACATATGCCTAACCAGTAAGCCTTAGCTGACCTCTGCTCGACACCTTACTTACCCGCAATGGGTCGCTCCATCATGTTATTGGCCAACTTGCCAACCACTCTGCCCTCTTCATGGCAATCATGATCTTTTAAACATATGCCTAACCAGTGCGCCTTAGCTTACCTCTGCTCGACACCTCACTTACCCGCACTGGGTCGCTCCATCATGTTATTGGCCCCCTTGCCAACCACTCTGCCCTCTTCATGGAAATCATGATCTTTTAAACGTATACCTAACCAGTACGCCTTAGCTTACCTTTGCTCGACACCTTACTTACCCGCACTGGGACGCTCCATCATGTTATTGGCCACCTTGCCAACCACTCTGCCCTCTTCATGGCAATCATGATCTTTTAAACATATGCCTAACCAGTGCGCCTTAGCTTACATCTGCTCGACACCTCACTTACCGGCACTGGGTCGCTCCACATGTTATTGGCCCCCTTGCCAACCACTCTGCCCTCTTCACAGCAATCATGATCTTTTAAACATATGCCTAACCAGTACGCCTTAGCAAACCTCTGCTCGACACCTTACTTACCCGCACTGGGTTGCTCCATCATGTTATTGGCCCCCTTGCCAACCACTCTGCCCTCTTCATGGCAATCATGATCTTTTAAACATATGCCTAACCAGTGCGCCTTAGCTAACCTCTGCTCGACACCTTACTTACCCGCACTGGGTCACTCCATCATGTTATTGGCCCCCTTGCCAACCACTCTACCCTCTTCACGGCAATCATGATCTTTTAAACATATGTCTAACCAGTGCGCCTTAGCTTACCTCTGCTCGACACCTCACTTCCCCGCACTGGGTCGCTCCATCATGTTATTGGCCCCCTTGCCAACCACTCTGCCCTCTTCACGCAAATCATGATCTTTTAAACGTATACCTAACTAGTGCGCCTTAGCTTACCTCTGCTCAACACCTCACTTACCCGCACTGGGTCACTCCATCATGTTATTGGCCCCCTTGCCAACCAATCTACCCTCTTCACGGCAATCATGATCTTTTAAACATATGCCTAACCAGTGCGTCTTAGTTTACATCTGCTCGACACCTCACTTACCGGCACTGGGTCGCTCCACATGTTATTGGCCCCCTTGCCAACCACTCTGCCCTCTTCACAGCAATCATGATCTTTTAAACATATGCCTAACCAGTACGCCTTAGCAAACCTCTGCTCGACACCTTACTTACCCGCACTGGGTTGCTCCATCATGTTATTGGCCCCCTTGCCAACCACTCTGCCCTCTTCATGGCAATCATGATCTTTTAAACATATGCCTAACCAGTGCGCCTTAGCTAACCTCTGCTCGACACCTTACTTACCCGCACTGGGTCACTCCATCATGTTATTGGCCCCCTTGCCAACCACTCTACCCTCTTCACGGCAATCATGATCTTTTAAAAATATGCCTAACCAGTGCGCCTTAGCTTACATCTGCTTGACACCTCACTTACCGGCACTGGGTTGCTCCATCATGTTATTGGCCCCCTTGCAAACCACTCTGCCCTCTTCACGGCAATCATGATCTTTTAAACATATGCCTAACCAGTAAGCCTTAGCTGACCTCTGCTCGACACCTTACTTACCCGCAATGGGTCGCTCCATCATGTTATTGGCCAACTTGCCAACCACTCTGCCCTCTTCATGGCAATCATGATCTTTTAAACATATGCCTAACCAGTGCGCCTTAGCTTACCTCTGCTCGACACCTCACTTACCCGCACTGGGTCGCTCCATCATGTTATTGGCCCCCTTGCCAACCACTCTGCCCTCTTCATGGAAATCATGATCTTTTAAACGTATACCTAACCAGTACGCCTTAGCTTACCTTTGCTCGACACCTTACTTACCCGCACTGGGACGCTCCATCATGTTATTGGCCACCTTGCCAACCACTCTGCCCTCTTCATGGCAATCATGATCTTTTAAACATATGCCTAACCAGTGCACCTTAACTAACCTCTGCTCGACACCTTACTTACCCGCACTGGGTCGCTCCATCATGTTATTGCCCCCATTGCCAACCACTCTGCCCTCTTCACGGCAATCATGATCTTTTAAACATATGTCTAACCAGTGCGCCTTAGCTTACCTCTGCTCGACACCTCACTTCCCCGCACTGGGTCGCTCCATCATGTTATTGGCCCCCTTGCCAACCACTCTGCCCTCTTCACGCAAATCATGATCTTTTAAACGTATACCTAACTAGTGCGCCTTAGCTTACCTCTGCTCAACACCTCACTTACCCGCACTGGGTCACTCCATCATGTTATTGGCCCCCTTGCCAACCAATCTACCCTCTTCACGGCAATCATGATCTTTTAAACATATGCCTAACCAGTGCGCCTTAGCTTACATCTGCTCGACACCTCACTTACCGGCACTGGGTCGCTCCATCATGTTATTGGCCCTCTTGCCAACCACTCTGGCCTCTTCATGGCAATCATGATCTTTTAAACATATGCCTAACCAGTACGCCTTAGCAAACCTCTGCTCGACACCTTACTTACCCGCACTGGGTCACTCCATCATGTTATTGGCCCCCTTGCCAACCACTCTGCCCTCTTCACGGAAATCATGATCTTTTAAACATATGCCTAACCAGTGTGCCTAAGCTTACCTCTGCTCAACACCTCACTTACCCCCACTGGGTCGCTCCATCATGTTATTGGCCCCCTTGCCAACCACTCTGCCCTCTTCACAGTAATCATGATCTTTTAAACACATGCCTAACCAGTGTGCCTTAGCTTACCTCTGCTTGACACCTCACTTACCCGCACTGGGTCGCTCCGTCATGTTATTGGCCCCCTTGCCAACCACTCTGCACTCTTCATGGCAATCATGATCTTTTAAACATATGCCTAACCAGTGCGCCTTAGCTAACCTCTGCTCGACACCTTACTTACCCGCACTGGGTCGCTCCATCATGTTATTGGCCCCCTTGCCAAGCACTCTGCCCTCTTCATGGCAATCATGATCTTTTAAACATATGCCTAACCAGTGCGCCTTAACTAACCTCTGCTCGACACCTTACTTACCCGCACTGGGTTGCTCCATAATGTTATTGCCCCCTTGCCAACCACTCTGCCCTCTTCACGGCAATCATGATCTTTTAAACATATGCCTAACCAGTGCGCCTTAGCTTACATCTGCTCGACACCTCACTTACCGGCACTGGGTCGCTCCACATGTTATTGGCCCCCCCTTGCCAACCACTCTGCCCTCTTCACAGCAATCATGATCTTTTAAACATATGCCTAACCAGTGCGCCTTAGCTTACCTCTGCTCGACACCTCACTTACCCGCACTGGGTCGCTCCATCATCTTATTGGCCCCCTTGCCAACCACTCTGACCTCTTCACGGAAATCATGATCTTTGAAACATATGCCTAACCAGTGCGCCTTAGCTAACCTCTGCTCGACACCTTACTTACCTGCACTGGGTCACTCCATCATGTTATTGCCCCCATTGCCAACCACTCTGCCCTCTTCACGGCAATCATGATCTTTTAATTATATGCCTAACCAGTGCGCCTTAGCTTAGCTCTGCTCGACACCTCACTTACCCGCACTGGGTCGCTCCATCATGTTATTGGCCCCCTTGCCAACCACTCTACCCTCTTCACAGCAATCATGATCTTTAAACATATGCCTAACTAGTGCGCCTTAGCTTACATCAGCTCGACACCTCACTTACCGGCACTGGGTCGCTCCACATGTTATTGGCCCCCCTTGCCAACCACTTTGCCCTCTTCACAGCAATCATGATCTTTTAAACATATGCCTAACCAGTACGCCATAGCTTACCTCTGCTCGACACCTTACTTACCCACTGGGTCGCTCCATCATGTTATTGGCCCCCTTGCCAACCACTCTGCCCTCTTTATGGCAATCATGATCTTTGAAACAGATGCCTAACCAGTGCGCCTTAGCTAACCTCTGCTCGAAACCTTACTTATCTGCACTGGGTCGCTCCATCATGTTATTTCCCCCATTGCCAACCACTCTGCCCTCTTCACGGCAATCATGATCTTTAAACATATGCCTAACCAGTGCGCCTTAGCTTACGTCTGCTCGACACCTCACTTACCCGCACTGGGTCACTCCATCATGTTATTGGCCCCCTTGCCAACCACTCTGCCCTCTTCACGGAAATCATGATCTTTTAAACATATGCCTAACCAGTGTGCCTTAGCTTACCTCTGCTCAACACCTCACTTACCCCCACTGGGTTGCTCCATCATGTTATTGGCCCCCTTGACAACCACTCTGCCCTCTTCACAGTAATCATGATCTTTTAAACACATGCCTAACCAGTGTGCCTTAGCTTACCTCTGCTCGACACCTCACTTACCCGCACTGGGTCGCTCCGTCATGTTATTGGCCCCCTTGCCAACCACTCTGCACTCTTCATGGCAATCATGATTTTTTAAACATATGCCTAACCAGTGCGCCTTAGCTAACCTCTGCTCGACACCTTACTTACCCGCACTGGGTCGCTCCATCATGTTATTGGCCCCCTTGCCAACCACTCTGCCCTCTTCATGGCAATCATGATCTTTTAAACATATGCCTAACCAGTGCGCCTTAACTAACCTCTGCTCGACACCTTACTTACCCGCACTGGGTTGCTCCATAATGTTATTGCCCCCTTGCCAACCACTCTGCCCTCTTCACGGCAATCATGATCTTTTAAACATATGCCTAACCAGTGCGCCTTAGCTTACATCTGCTCGACACCTCACTTACCGGCACTGGGTCGCTCCACATGTTATTGGCCCCCCCTTGCCAACCACTCTGCCCTCTTCACAGCAATCATGATCTTTTAAACATATGCCTAACCAGTGCGCCTTAGCTTACCTCTGCTCGACACCTCACTTACCCGCACTGGGTCGCTCCATCATGTTATTGGCCCCCTTGCCAACCACTCTGCCCTCTTCACGGAAATCATGATCTTTGAAACATATGCCTAACCAGTGCGCCTTAGCTAACCTCTGCTCGACACCTTACTTACCTGCACTGGGTCACTCCATCATGTTATTGCCCCCATTGCCAACCACTCTGCCCTCTTCACGGCAATCATGATCTTTTAATTATATGCCTAACCAGTGCGCCTTAGCTTACCTCTGCTCGACACCTCACTTACCCGCACTGGGTCGCTCCATCATGTTATTGTCCCCCTTGCCAACCACTCTGCCATCTGCACGGAAATCATGATCTTTTAAACGTATGCCTAACCAGTGCGCCTTAGCTTACCTCTGCTCAACACCTCACATACCCGCACTGGGTCACTCCATCATGTTATTGACCCCCTTGCCAACCACTCTACCCTCTTCACAGCAATCATGATCTTTAAACATATGCCTAACTAGTGCGCCTTAGCTTACATCAGCTCGACACCTCACTTACCGGCACTGGGTCGCTCCACATGTTATTGGCCCCCCTTGCCAACCACTTTGCCCTCTTCACAGCAATCATGATCTTTTAAACATATGCCTAACCGGTACGCCATAGCTTACCTCTGCTCGACACCTTACTTACCCACTGGGTCGCTCCAACATGTTATTGGCCCCCTTGCCAACCACTCTGCCCTCTTTATGGCAATCATGATCTTTGAAACAGATGCCTAACCAGTGCACCTTAGCTAACCTCTGCTCGAAACCTTACTTACCTGCACTGGGTCGCTCCATCATGTTATTTCCCCCATTGCCAACCACTCTGCCCTCTTCACGGCAATCATGATCTTTTAAATATATGCCTAACCAGTGCGCCTTAGTTTACCTCCGCTTGATACCTCACTTACCTGCACTGGGTCGCTCCATCATGTTATTGGCCCCCTTGCCAACCACTCTGCCCTCTTCACGGAAATCATGATCTTTTAAACGTATGCCTAACCAGTGCGCCTTAGCTTACCTCTGCTCGACACCTTACTTACCCGCACTGGGTCACTCCATCATGTTATTGGCTCCCTTGCCAACCACTCTGCCCTCTTCATGGCAATCATGATCTTTTAAACGTATGCCTAACCAGTGCGCCTTAGCTTACCTCTGCTCGACACCTTACTTACCTGCACTGGGTCGCTCCATAATGTTATTGCCCCCTTGCCAACCACTCCGCCCTCTTCACGGCAATCATGATCTTTTAAACATATGCCTTACCAGTGCGCCTTAGTTTACCTCTGCTCGACACCTCACTTACCCGCACTGGGTCGCTCCATCATGTTATTGGCCCCCTTGCCAACCACTCTGCCCTCTTCACGTAATCATGATCTTTTAAACGTATGCCTAACCAGTGCGCCTTAGCTTACGTCTGCTCAACACCTCACTTACCCGCACTGGGTCACTCCATCATGTTATTGGCCCACTTGCCAACCAATCTGCCCTCTTCACGGCAATCATGATCTTTTAAACATATGCCTAACCAGTGCCCCTTAGCTTACATCTGCTCGACACCTCACTTACCGGCACTGGGTCGCTCCATCATGTTATTGGCCCCCTTGCCAAGCAATCTGCCCTCTTCACGCCAATCATGATGTTTTAAACATATGCCTAACCAGTACGCCTTAGCTTACCTCTGCTCGACACCTTACTTACCCGCACTGGGTCACTCCATCATGTTATTGGCTCCCTTGCCAACCACTCTGCCCTCTTCATGGCAATCATGATCTTTTAAACATATGCCTAACCAGTGCACCTTAGCTAACATCTGCTCGACACCTTACTTACCCGCACTGGGTCGCTCCATAATGTTATTGCCCCCTTGCCAACCACTCTGCCCTCTTCACGGAAATCATGATCTTTTAAACGTATGCCTAACCAGTGCGCCTTAGCTTACCTCTGCTCAACACCTCACTTACCCGCACTGGGTCGCTGTAAAGAAGACCGGTGGGGGGGTCTGTACTTCTGCTCTCTATATGGTAGAGGAGAGGCACAGAAGACCCCAGCCAAGATTCTCGATTACGGTAGCGATGGACGAGCAATCAAGGCCTAGCTTCTCAGGAGGTGATGCAGGCTGGTTCTTAAGTACAGGGTATCCCCAAGCCCCCACAAAGGAATGTCCACACACTGTATTACTGAAAACACAGTCTTTATATAATTAATATTCAAGGGTTATGTACACTTATCACAATAACGCACTTTGTGCTCAGGAAAATCAGCAATGGTAAATATCTACAATTCTAAAGTGGTACCACTAATATTAGACCTCATTAAAGTGCATTCACAATACTGTTAAAATGGCACACAGATCAATAAGAAGGAAACCAGCAATAGAGAGAGGAGAGATAACAGAGGGTTGAAACAATAGGCAGAATACTGGCCCCTACCACTGGACACAGTTCTGTGTGGAGATCCCCCCACCTGGGCAACCTGTAAAATAAAGGGATATGACACAAGCCCAGTCCATATATTGTTCAACAGTCTTATTCTCTCCTACAATGTTTTTACCCCCCCAATGTACCTGGTGGAGTCGAATTCTTCGAAGAGGCGTCGACAGATCCTTCTTGAATGACCCCCTTTTAAGCAGGAGTCACGGATCGTCGAGAGGCGTAGAGAAACGTCGAAGACCTCGGGGTTCGGCGACGGGGAATCGACGGCCCTTCTTGAATGCCTTCCCTTTCAAGCGGGAGGCACGGGGCGTCGAACGTCCGTCGACGAACGAGGTAGAACGATGTCGAAGAGGCGGCAGCTTCGTCCGAGCGGTGCTCGTCGGCGTCGGGGCGTCGGCGTCCTGCACGGCGGAGGTGTGCGGGGCACCTCGATGACAATAGTTCTGGACCGCAAAGATTGTAGAGACGGGAGCCCAGCAAGGGCGTCGAGTCGCTCGAGTCTTTGGGATCGTGAGGTGGCGGGAAACCCACCGGCGGATTCTCCTCGGCGCGTTGGTCGTCCTCGACTTTCTCCGGCGGGACAAAGCGGCCGACGATGCGGACGAGGGAGTCCTTCAAGGCAAATGTTCTTAGGCAAGGAGCGGACGGCTCCGGTCGTCGGCGGCACGGCGTCAAGTGGTTCCCACGGCTGGGCAACACAACTTCGACGGGCCTCCAGCGGTTACACAGACCTGCGAACCCTGGTCGACGGCAATGGACTTCGACAGCGTCGATGTCCGGGTGCTTCACTTCGATCTCCTCGGCGGTCCCGTCTCGGGTCGGCAGCCTTTCGAGGGTCTGACTTCCAGGGCGCTTCGGCGAAGATTCAGCGGTGCTCGATGGTCCCTCGGAGCACGGGAAGAGGGCGCCTTACCAGGTCCTCTCTCGGGTCAGTCCTCGACGATTTCGACAACCTTCAGTTCCGTCGAAGCAAATGCCACAGCAAGTCTTCTTCTTCCAGCTGGACGTCGAGGATCAGCAAATCCAGTTACTCTTGAGTGGAGACTCAGCTTCTGAATGCTTCTGAACAATTTCCAGTGGTGAGAGGTCCCCAGATATACTATTCTGTCTCTCATCCACACTGCTGGCACACACACAGCAGCCAATCACACAGAAGGGCATTCATGCAGTCAGTCAGCCAATCAGGCACACAGTGCATTCAGGCCACACTCCTCCCTTTCAGACACTCACAACAAGGAATGTGGATTGGGACAAGTACCCAGCCATTCAACACTACACACTGCATTCAGGCCAGTTTCGGGCAGGGCTGTCTCAGTCTTTGTCTCTCATGCCAGAAACCAGACAACCACAACAAGGAGTGTATATTGGTCACACACTCCATTCACCCAGGTCCCACCCACAGGAGGTACCCATAACATACAGTCACTGGGAAGGCTCCAGTCAGTCTAGCTGGGCCTTTACAACAACACCATATATGGAACTTCCACCCAACAGCCAGTCAGGGGGAAGGGACAGAGTCAGGGCTTCCCAGGACTTTGGGAAAAACAAGATAACAGGCAATAGAAAGCAAGAGGCCACAGGGGCCATCTTGTTTCCTATCAGGAATCAACTGATTCCAATGGCAGGGCCTGGGTATCCCAAAATGGAGGACACCCAGAGCACCTGTCAAATTCAGCATGGAGCTGCCACCAGCCCATACCCTGCTCTGTGGGCCACCCACAGGTGCCCAAAAACATACACTAGGGGCACAGGGTTGTACCCCTACCCATGGGTGCCATAAGGGTATCCCATGGGTCTGTTCACCAAACCAAAAGAGAGCTGCACTGCCAGGAGTCCCTCATGGACTCCTGGGCAGAAAACATGACAGAACACACGGTAAAAACAGAAAAAGGACAAGGATTCAGAGGCCCTGTCCCTCAGATGCATTTCCGGCATCACAGTCGCCCCCCCCAGACTGAGGTGGAGGGTGCCTAATCTCCCACGGGATAGACACCCTCATCCAGACGGTCAACATACCTTCTGGAAAGGCCATCTGCATTATCGTGACTCTTCCCTGGTCTGTGCTCTATGGTGAAGTCTAGCCCTTGTAGGCTAATCGACCACCTGAGCAATTTCGGATTCTCACCCTTCATCTGCATAAGCCACTTCAGGGGCTTATGATCTGTTTGGACCTTGAAGGTGGACCCCGTAAGGTAGGGCCTAAAACGCCTAAGGCTCCAAACTATACTAAAACATTCCTTTTCAACAGTAGCCCACCTAAGTTCTCTACCCTTGAGTTGTCTACTGATGAATATGATAGGATGTTCTCTCCCTTTGTCATCTAACTGGGACAAGACAGCTCCAATTCCGGTGTCGCAGGCATCCGTCTGGACGATAAAGGGTCGGCTGTAGTCAGGCGCACTCAACACAGGTGCCCTACACAGACTTTCTTTCAAGCCATCAAAGGCCCTCTGACAGTCTTCAGTCCAATTAACCTTCCTAGGCTGTTTGGGTGAAGTTAGAGCTGTCAGGGGTGCAGCTATGGTTCCATAGTCTGCCATGAAATTGCGATAGTACCCAGTGAGGCCCAAAAAGGCTCTCACCTGGGTTTGAGTAGTGGGAGTCTCCCAGTTCTGTACGTCCTGTACTTTACTGGAGAGAGGTTGGATTTGACCCCCTCCTACCTCATGACCAAGATAGGTAACTTTCCCCTGAGCTATCTGGCACTTGGTGGCCTTGATAGTGAGGTTAGCCCTTTTCAAGGCCTGCAACACCTTATCCAGATGTGTCAAATGCTCTTCCCAGGTGGAACTGTAGACGGCAATGTCGTCTAAGTAAGCCACACAAAAGGCTTCCAGCCCACTGAGCGCATGGTTGACCAATCTCTGGAAGGTGGCAGGGGCATTCTTCAACCCAAAGGGCATGACCCTAAACTGGTAGAGTCCCTCAGGTGTGGAGAATGCCGTCTTTTCCTTGGCATGGTCCGTCAGAGCTATTTGCCAATAGCCTGAGGTAAGGTCAAAGGTGCTCACAAATTTGGCAGCACCTATAGTGTCCACGAGCTCATCAGCCCTGGGCAATGGGTGCGCGTCAGTTTTGGTGACGGCATTGACTCCTCGGTAGTCCACACAGAACCTCCAATCCTTGGTACCCGCCGGGGAACTTGCCTTGGGGACAAGGACCACTGGACTGGACCAGGGACTGGTGGAGGGTTCAATAACACCCAGATCCAACATCTTGGCGACCTCAGCCTGGATGTGGTTTTTGACGGTATCTGACATACGATAGCTCCTGCTTTTGACAGGCACACTGTCACCAGTGTCAATTTCGTGCTTACACCACGGTGTAAGGCCCGGTGTCAGTGAAAACAGAGGGGCATACTGCTGGAGCAAAGCCCGGCAGGCCCTCTGCTGCTCTGTTGTCAAATCGGGAGAGAGTTGTACTCCCTCCACTGAGCCATCCTGAGGGTTGCTATGCAGCAAATCAGGAAGGGGCTCACTCTCATCCTCTTCTTGCCCTGAAGCTAGCAAGAGACATGAGACCTCTGCTCGCCTGTGGAAAGGCTTGAGCCTGTTGACATGGAATACCTGGGGGGCTACCCCAGAGGCTCCCATGTCCACCAGATAATTGACTTCGCCCATCTTGGAGATGATCCTGAAGGGTCCAGTCCACTTGTCTGCCAAAGCTCTAGGCTTGGTAGGCTCCATCACAAGGATTTCCTGTCCCGGAGTCCAATCCACTTGCGAAGCTTTCAGGTCATGCCAGTACTTATTCAATTCCTGGCTGGCCTTGAGATTTGCTGTTGCCTGACCCATCATTTGTGTCATCCTCCGCCTGAGGCCTAACACATAGTCCCCCACTTGCTTGGCGGGACCTGGAGGGGTGGCTTCCAAGCCTTCTCGGATCAAGGCGAGGGGCCCCCTCACGGGATGTCCAAAGAGTAACTCAAAGGGGCTGAAACCAACACCCTCTTGAGGTACCTCTCTGTAAGCAAACAGCAGGCATGGCAGGAGGAGATCCCATTTCCTCCTTAGGGGCTCTTCCAAAGCACCTAGCATGCCCTTGAGAGTTTTGTTAAATCTCTCAACCAGACCATTGGTCTGGGGGTGGTAAGAGGTGGAGAACTTGTAGGTTACCCCGCACTCTTTCCACATGGTTTTCATGTAACTAGACATGAAGTTGGATCCTCGGTCAGAGACAACCTCCTTGGGGAATCCAACACGGGTGAAAATGCCCAGGAGAGCCCTGGCAACCACCTTGGCAGTAACAGTCCGAAGGGGTATTGCCTCAGGGTACCTGGTGGCATGATCTACCAAGACCAGGATGAACCGATGTCCACCTGAAGTGGGAGGGTCAAGGGGACCGACGATGTCGATGCCCACCCTCTCAAATGGTGTGCCAACCACTGGTAATGGCTGCAGTGGGGCAATGACCCTGCCTCCAGTCTTGCCAGACAACTGACAAGTTGGGCAGGTCCTGCAGTGGGACTCCACCTCTACTCCCATCCGTGGCCAGTAGAAATGGGCAGAGAGCCTCTGCTTAGTCTTCTTGGTCCCAAGATGACCAGCCAAGGGCACCTCATGCGCCAACTGCAGTAGGAAGGGCCTGTAAACCTGGGGTACCACCAACCTCTTGCGGGCACCAGGTTCGGGCTTAGTGGGCTCACTAACAAGGAGCTCACCCTCCCAATAAATCTTGAATGTCCTAGGCACTTCACCTTGTGCCTGGGACAGGGCCTGTTTCCTCAGGCCCTCGAGAGAGTGGCACTCTCTCTGTCCCTTACAGAAGTCTGCCCGGGAGGGTCCCCCTTCAGCTAACAAGCATTGAAGGTCGGGATGATCCTCCGGGTTGAGAACCTCTCCCACAGGAGAGTCTTCTGTCTCTTCTCCCACAGGAGTTGAGTTTGGGTTTTCCGCTGGACCCAGCCCGTCCGGAGCATGGATCCCATTGGGTGCTGTCGGAACAGCAGGAAGAGAAGGTGTTCCCTCCACAGAGGTGGCCTTCTTGGTCTTCCTTCTTCTTGCCTTAGGCCTCGCCTTTGGCTCGGATACCTGACTCACAGCCAGACCCGGTGTCACCTGTGACCTAGTGACTGCAGCAGCAGTCATGGGAAGACCATCCGAGATCAACCCCAACTCTACTAGATCATTTCCTAACAGAATGTTAGCAGGGACATTGTCCTGAACCAGGACAGGAAGCTTTGCTGTCTTGTCTCCAATCATGAGTGTGACTAGGGCTACAGGCGATAATTTGGGAGGCCCACCAGCTAACCTGGTGGTTCTCAGAGGAGCACCTACATAGTCCTCTGGCTTGAGCAGGGTCCTGTCCACCACTGTCATGCTTGCCCCAGTGTCTCTCAAACCAGTAGAAGGCTGGCCATTCAAGAGGACACTTCTCAAAAACCTACGGGTGTTCTGCGGGATAGTTGCCAGTACTTCTGCGTACTGGTCCCAGGCCCCAAGGGACACTAAGGAAATCTCTACCGGAGCACCAAATGTGATTCCTGTAGAGGAGGGGAGGACAGTGGCCTCCACCTCAGCCACGGGGTAAGGGTAGGTCAGGCTGACAGCCTGTACTCCAAGTGCCTTACCTTTACACTTGGGGTCACCCCTTTTGTGATCCAGAGCCCCACAATCCCAACAAGTGCCAGGAGTGCGGGGTACGGTACTGGAACCACTGGGAACCTGCTTTGCAGCAGGTGGACCACTACTCTTATTCCCACCCACAGAGGACTTATCCCCACCAGATTTTTGGGTCTTAGGAGAGGAAGGTTTTGGTTTACCCGACTGTGATTGCTTTTGGGACTCCTCAGCTTTCTGAGAGGTCCCCTTTTCTTTGTCCTTGTCCTTCCCACTGGAGTCCTTAGGGGACACCCGGTGGGAGACCCACTTGTCAGCCAACCTAGCCAGCTTAAAGGGGTCCAAAATGTTCTGGTCAGCCACATACTGACGCAGCTCTGGTGAACAGGCTTCAGAAAAATGCTCAAAAAACAAGAGGTGGGACAACTCAACAAAAGTTTTCACCTTGTAACCGTCAATCCACCCCATCATGTTCATGTGCGCAGTACTCACCCAGTCAACCCAAGACACATTCTCTCTTTTCTTAAAATCCCTGAACCTTTTAAGGTATTGGGTAGGTGTCTTGCCAAACTTGGCAATCAAAGCAGACTTCATACACTCATACTGACCCCTTTCCTCCACACTCAGCTTCAGAATACAGTCATATCCAGTTTGAGGCACTCTGCTTAACAAACACTTAGCCCAATCTCTTTTATCTACATCATGAATTGCACAAGCCATTTCAAACGCTTCAATCCATTGGAGGATATCTGAACCCTCCACAAACACACCAACCAAATCTTTCATAAACTTGGTGGCTGGGGACCTGCCACTCTCAATTGGTCTAGCTGAAGTCTCCACTCTAGCTCTCTCTAGCTGGATTCTCTGACATTCAGTGTCCTTGTCTTTGAGCGCAAGATCCCTATTCTTGAGTTCCACTTGCTGTGCCAGCTCCTCTTTCTTAAGCTCAGCTTCTATTTCCAACTTGCGATATTCAAAGGCCAATTTCATCCTTAATAACTCAAGTTCCATGGAATTGCTGGGGTTTGGAACAGAGGCAGCAGGAATGGTGGCATTCCCAGAAACAGATTCAGCGACAACCCCAGGGGCAGAGTCCTCACTGGTTGCATCCCCCCCTTCATCAAGGGTTTCACCATCAGTCTGGTAGTCCACCAGGGCAGCTATCAGCTCAGCCCTAGACTTATCCACAAAGTCCAACTCCCTGGCTTCACAAGCACTCTGGAGAGCCTCTAAGCTCATCCGAGTCAATTTACCATTTGCAATGGGCTCCATTGCCTGTAATGCAGTTATTTGGTACACACCCAAACCTTAATCTAATAAAGTGCGGATATTTTGTAAGTGGCACGGTTATACACTGAGTCTTAAAACCATAAGCATCCCACCGCTGCCACCAGCTTTGTAAAGAAGACCGGTGGGGGGGTCTGTACTTCTGCTCTCTATATGGTAGAGGAGAGGCACAGAAGACCCCAGCCAAGATTCTCGATTACGGTAGCGATGGACGAGCAATCAAGGCCTAGCTTCTCAGGAGGTGATGCAGGCTGGTTCTTAAGTACAGGGTATCCCCAAGCCCCCACAAAGGAATGTCCACACACTGTATTACTGAAAACACAGTCTTTATATAATTAATATTCAAGGGTTATGTACACTTATCACAATAACGCACTTTGTGCTCAGGAAAATCAGCAATGGTAAATATCTACAATTCTAAAGTGGTACCACTAATATTAGACCTCATTAAAGTGCATTCACAATACTGTTAAAATGGCACACAGATCAATAAGAAGGAAACCAGCAATAGAGAGAGGAGAGATAACAGAGGGTTGAAACAATAGGCAGAATACTGGCCCCTACCACTGGACACAGTTCTGTGTGGAGATCCCCCCACCTGGGCAACCTGTAAAATAAAGGGATATGACACAAGCCCAGTCCATATATTGTTCAACAGTCTTATTCTCTCCTACAATGTTTTTACCCCCCCAATGTACCTGGTGGAGTCGAATTCTTCGAAGAGGCGTCGACAGATCCTTCTTGAATGACCCCCTTTTAAGCAGGAGTCACGGATCGTCGAGAGGCGTAGAGAAACGTCGAAGACCTCGGGGTTCGGCGACGGGGAATCGACGGCCCTTCTTGAATGCCTTCCCTTTCAAGCGGGAGGCACGGGGCGTCGAACGTCCGTCGACGAACGAGGTAGAACGATGTCGAAGAGGCGGCAGCTTCGTCCGAGCGGTGCTCGTCGGCGTCGGGGCGTCGGCGTCCTGCACGGCGGAGGTGTGCGGGGCACCTCGATGACAATAGTTCTGGACCGCAAAGATTGTAGAGACGGGAGCCCAGCAAGGGCGTCGAGTCGCTCGAGTCTTTGGGATCGTGAGGTGGCGGGAAACCCACCGGCGGATTCTCCTCGGCGCGTTGGTCGTCCTCGACTTTCTCCGGCGGGACAAAGCGGCCGACGATGCGGACGAGGGAGTCCTTCAAGGCAAATGTTCTTAGGCAAGGAGCGGACGGCTCCGGTCGTCGGCGGCACGGCGTCAAGTGGTTCCCACGGCTGGGCAACACAACTTCGACGGGCCTCCAGCGGTTACACAGACCTGCGAACCCTGGTCGACGGCAATGGACTTCGACAGCGTCGATGTCCGGGTGCTTCACTTCGATCTCCTCGGCGGTCCCGTCTCGGGTCGGCAGCCTTTCGAGGGTCTGACTTCCAGGGCGCTTCGGCGAAGATTCAGCGGTGCTCGATGGTCCCTCGGAGCACGGGAAGAGGGCGCCTTACCAGGTCCTCTCTCGGGTCAGTCCTCGACGATTTCGACAACCTTCAGTTCCGTCGAAGCAAATGCCACAGCAAGTCTTCTTCTTCCAGCTGGACGTCGAGGATCAGCAAATCCAGTTACTCTTGAGTGGAGACTCAGCTTCTGAATGCTTCTGAACAATTTCCAGTGGTGAGAGGTCCCCAGATATACTATTCTGTCTCTCATCCACACTGCTGGCACACACACAGCAGCCAATCACACAGAAGGGCATTCATGCAGTCAGTCAGCCAATCAGGCACACAGTGCATTCAGGCCACACTCCTCCCTTTCAGACACTCACAACAAGGAATGTGGATTGGGACAAGTACCCAGCCATTCAACACTACACACTGCATTCAGGCCAGTTTCGGGCAGGGCTGTCTCAGTCTTTGTCTCTCATGCCAGAAACCAGACAACCACAACAAGGAGTGTATATTGGTCACACACTCCATTCACCCAGGTCCCACCCACAGGAGGTACCCATAACATACAGTCACTGGGAAGGCTCCAGTCAGTCTAGCTGGGCCTTTACAACAACACCATATATGGAACTTCCACCCAACAGCCAGTCAGGGGGAAGGGACAGAGTCAGGGCTTCCCAGGACTTTGGGAAAAACAAGATAACAGGCAATAGAAAGCAAGAGGCCACAGGGGCCATCTTGTTTCCTATCAGGAATCAACTGATTCCAATGGCAGGGCCTGGGTATCCCAAAATGGAGGACACCCAGAGCACCTGTCAAATTCAGCATGGAGCTGCCACCAGCCCATACCCTGCTCTGTGGGCCACCCACAGGTGCCCAAAAACATACACTAGGGGCACAGGGTTGTACCCCTACCCATGGGTGCCATAAGGGTATCCCATGGGTCTGTTCACCAAACCAAAAGAGAGCTGCACTGCCAGGAGTCCCTCATGGACTCCTGGGCAGAAAACATGACAGAACACACGGTAAAAACAGAAAAAGGACAAGGATTCAGAGGCCCTGTCCCTCAGATGCATTTCCGGCATCACAGTCGCTCCATCATGTTATTGGCCCCCTTGCCAACCACTCTACCCTCTTCACAGCAATCATGATCTTTTAAACATATGCCTAACCAGTGCGTCTTAGTTTACATCTGCTCGACACCTCACTTACCGGCACTGGGTCGCTCCACATGTTATTGGCCCCCTTGCCAACCACTCTGCCCTCTTCACAGCAATCATGATCTTTTAAACATATGCCTAACCAGTACGCCTTAGCAAACCTCTGCTCGACACCTTACTTACCCGCACTGGGTTGCTCCATCATGTTATTGGCCCCCTTGCCAACCACTCTGCCCTCTTCATGGCAATCATGATCTTTTAAACATATGCCTAACCAGTGCGCCTTAGCTAACCTCTGCTCGACACCTTACTTACCCGCACTGGGTCACTCCATCATGTTATTGGCCCCCTTGCCAACCACTCTACCCTCTTCACGGCAATCATGATCTTTTAAAAATATGCCTAACCAGTGCGCCTTAGCTTACATCTGCTTGACACCTCACTTACCGGCACTGGGTTGCTCCATCATGTTATTGGCCCCCTTGCAAACCACTCTGCCCTCTTCACGGCAATCATGATCTTTTAAACATATGCCTAACCAGTAAGCCTTAGCTGACCTCTGCTCGACACCTTACTTACCCGCAATGGGTCGCTCCATCATGTTATTGGCCAACTTGCCAACCACTCTGCCCTCTTCATGGCAATCATGATCTTTTAAACATATGCCTAACCAGTGCGCCTTAGCTTACCTCTGCTCGACACCTCACTTACCCGCACTGGGTCGCTCCATCATGTTATTGGCCCCCTTGCCAACCACTCTGCCCTCTTCATGGAAATCATGATCTTTTAAACGTATACCTAACCAGTACGCCTTAGCTTACCTTTGCTCGACACCTTACTTACCCGCACTGGGACGCTCCATCATGTTATTGGCCACCTTGCCAACCACTCTGCCCTCTTCATGGCAATCATGATCTTTTAAACATATGCCTAACCAGTGCACCTTAACTAACCTCTGCTCGACACCTTACTTACCCGCACTGGGTCGCTCCATCATGTTATTGCCCCCATTGCCAACCACTCTGCCCTCTTCACGGCAATCATGATCTTTTAAACATATGTCTAACCAGTGCGCCTTAGCTTACCTCTGCTCGACACCTCACTTCCCCGCACTGGGTCGCTCCTTCATGTTATTGGCCCCCTTGCCAACCACTCTGCCCTCTTCACGCAAATCATGATCTTTTAAACGTATACCTAACTAGTGCGCCTTAGCTTACCTCTGCTCAACACCTCACTTACCCGCACTGGGTCACTCCATCATGTTATTGGCCCCCTTGCCAACCAATCTACCCTCTTCGCGGCAATCATGATCTTTTAAACATATGCCTAACCAGTGCGCCTTAGCTTACATCTGCTCGACACCTCACTTACCGGCACTGGGTCGCTCCATCATGTTATTGGCCCTCTTGCCAACCACTCTGGCCTCTTCATGGCAATCATGATCTTTTAAACATATGCCTAACCAGTACGCCTTAGCAAACCTCTGCTCGACACCTTACTTACCCGCAATGGGTTGCTCCATCATGTTATTGGCCCCCTTGCCAACCACTCAGCCCTCTTCATGGCAATCATGATCTTTTAAACATATGCCTAACCAGTGCGCCTTAGCTAACCTCTGCTCGACACCTTACTTACCCGCACTGGGTCGCTCCATCATGTTATTGCCCCCATTGCCAACCACTCTGCCCTCTTCACGGCAATCATGATCTTTCAAACATATGCCTAACCAGTGCGCCTTAGCTTACCTCTGCTCGACACCTCACTTACCCGCACTGGGTCGCTCCATCATGTTATTGGCCCCCTTGCCAACAACTCTGCCGCCTTCACGGCAATCATGATCTTTTAAACATATGCCTAACCAGTGCACAGTAGCTTCCCTCTGCTCGACACCTTACTTCCCCGCACTGGGTCGCTCCATCATGTTATTGCCCCCATTGCCAACCACTCTGCCCTCTTCACGGCAATCATGATTTTTTAAACATATGCGTAAACAGTGCGCCTTAGCTTACCTCTGCTCGACACCTCACTTACCCGCAATGGGTCGCTCCATCATGTTATTGGCCACCTTGCCAACCACTCTGCCCTCTTCAAGGCAATCATGCTCTTTTAAACATATGCCTAACCAGTGCGCCTTAGCTCACCTCTGCTTGACACCTCACTTACCTGCACTGGGTAGCTCCATCAGGTTATTGGCCCCCTTGCCAACCACTCTGCCCTCTTCACGGCAATCATGATCTTTTAAACACATGCCTAACCAGTGTGCCTTAGCTTACCTCTGCTCGACACCTCACCTACCCGCACTGGGTCGCTCTATCATGTCATTGGCCCCCTTGCCAACCACTCTGCCCTCTTCACAGCAATCATGATCTTTTAAACATATGCCTAACCAGTGTGCCTTAGCTTACCTCTGCTCGACACCTCACTTACTCTCAATGGGTCGCTCCATCATGTTATTGGCCCCCTTGCCAACCACTCTGCCCTCTTCACGGAAATCATGATCTTTTAAATGTATGCCTAACCAGTGCGCCTTAGCTTACCTCTGCTCAACACCTCACTTACCCGCACTGGGTCACTCCATCATGTGATTGGCCCCCTTGCCAACCACTCTGCACTCTTCATGGCAATCATGATCTTTTAAACATATGCCTAACCAGTGCGCCTTAGCTAACCTCTGCTCGACACCTTACTTACCCGCACTGGGTCGCTCCATCATGTTATTTCCCCCATTGCCAACCACTCTGCCCTCTTCACGGCAATCATTATCTTTTAAACATATGCCTAACCAGTGTGCCTTAGTTTACGTCTGCTCGACACCTCACTTACCCGGACTGGGTCACTCCACCATGTTATTGGCCCCCTTGCCAACCACTCTGCCCTCTTCATGGAAAATATGATCTTTTAAACGTATGCCTAACCAGTGTGCCTTAGCTTACCTTTGCTCAACACCTCACTTACCCCCACTGGGTCGCTCCATCATGTTATTGGCCCCCTGGCCAACCACTCTGCCCTCTTCACGGCAATCATAATCTTTTAAACATATGCCTAACCAGTACGCCTTAGCTTACCTCTGCTCGACACCTTACTTACCCGCACTGGGTCGCTCCATCATGTTATTGGCCCCCTTGCCAACCTCTCTGCCCTCTTCATGGCAATCATGATCTTTTAAACATATGCCTAACCAGTGCGCCTTAACTAACCTCTGCTCGACACCTCAATTACCCGCACTGGGTCGCTCCATAATGTTATTGCCCCCATTGCCAACCACTCTGCCCTCTTCACGGCAATCATGATCTTTTAAACATATGCCTAACCAGTGTGCCTTAGCTTACCTCTGCTCGACAACCTCACTTACCCGCACTGGGTCACTCCATCATGTTATTGGCCCCCTTGCCAACCACTCTACCCTCTTCACGGCAATCATGAATTTTTAAACATATGCCTAACCAGTGCGCCTTAGCTTACATCTGCTCGACACCTCACTTACCAGCACTGGGTCGCTCCATCATGTTATTGGCCCCCTTGCCAACCAATCTACCCTCTTCACGGCAATCATGATCTTTTAAATATATGCCTAACCAGTGCACCTTAGCTTACATCTGCTCGACACCTCACTTACCGGCAATGGTTCGCTCCATCATGTTATTGGCCCCCTTGCCAACCACTCTGCCCTCTTTACAGCAATCGTGATCTTTTAAACATATGCCTAACCAGTACGCTTTAGCAAACCTCTGCTCGACACCTTACTTACCCGCACTAGGTTGCTCCATCATGTTATTGGCCCCCTTGCCAACCACTCTGCCCTCTTCACGGCAATCATGATCTTTTAAAAATATGCCTAACCAATGCGCCTTAGCTTACATCTGCTCGACACCTCACTTACCGGCACTGGGTTGCTCCATCATATTATTGGCCCCCTTGCAAACCACTCTGCCCTCTTCACGGCAATCATGATCTTTTAAACATATGCCTAACCAGTACGCCTTAGCTGACCTCTGCTCGACACCTTACTTACCTGCACTGGGTCGCTCCATCATGTTATTGGCCACCTTGCCAACCATTCTGCGTTCTTCACGGCAATCATGATCTTTTAAACATATGCCTAACCAGTGCGCCTTAGCTTACCTCTGCTCGACACCTCACTTACCCGCACTGGGCACTCCATCATGTTATTGGCCCCCTTGCCAACCACTCTGCCCTCTTCACGGCAATCATGATCTTTTAAACATATGTCTAACCAGTGCGCCTTAGCTTACCTCTGCTCGACACCTCACTTACCCGCACTGGGTCGCTCCATCATGTTATTGGCCCCCTTGCCAACCACTCTACCCTCTTCATGGCAATCATGATCTTTTAAACATATGCCTAACCAGTGCGCCTTAGCTAACCTCTACTCGACACCTTACTTACCCGCACTGGGTCGCTCCATCATGTTATTGCCCCCATTGCCAACCACTCTGCCCTCTTCACGGCAATCATGATCTTTTAAACATATGCCTAACCAGTGCGCCTTAGCTTACCTCTGCTCGACACCTCACTTACCCGCATTGGGTCGCTCCATCATGTTATTGGCCCCCTTGCCAACCACTCTACCCACTTCATGGCAATCATGATCTTTTAAACATATGCCTAACCAGTGCGCCTTAGCTAACCTCTACTCGACACCTTACTTACCCGCACTGGGTCGCTCCATCATGTTATTGCCCCCATTGCCAACCACTCTGCCCTCTTCACGGCAATCATGATCTTTTAAACATATGCCTAACCAGTGCGCCTTAGCTTACCTCTGCTCGACACCTCACTTACCCGCACTGGGTCGCTCCATCATGTTATTGGCCCCCTTGCCAACAACTCTGCCGTCTTCACGGCAATCATGATCTTTTCAACATATGCCTAACCAGTGCGCAGTAGCTTCCCTCTGCTCGACACCTTACTTACCCGCACTGGGTCGCTCCATCATGTTATTGCCCCCATTGCCAATCACTCTTCCCTCTTCACGGCAATAATGATCTTTTAAACATATGCGTAACCAGTGCGCCTTAGCTTACCTCTGCTCGACACCTCACTTACCCGCAATGGGTCGCTCCATCATGTTATTGGCCACCTTGCCAACCACTCTGCCCTCTTCACGGCAATCATGCTCTTTTAAACATATGCCTAACCAGTACGCCTTAGCTTACCTCTGCTTGACACCTCACTTACCTGCACTGGGTAGCTCCATCAGGTTATTGGCCGCCTTGCCAACCACTCTGCCCTCTTCACGGCAATCATGATCTTTTAAACACATGCCTAACCAGTGTGCCTTAGCTTACCTCTGCTCGACACCTCACTTACCCGCACTGGGTCACTCCATCATGTCATTGGCCCCCTTGCCAACCATTCTGCCCTCTTCACAGCAATCAATATCTTTTAAACATATGCCTAACCAGTGTGCCTTAGCTTACCTCTACTCGACACCTCACTTACCCTCAATGGGTCACTCCACCATGTTATTGGCCCCCTTGCCAACCACTCTGCCCTCTTCACAGAAATCATGATCTTTTAAACGTATGCCTAACCAGTGCGCCTTAGCTTACCTCTGCTCGACACCTCACTTACCCGCACTGGGTCACTCCATCATGTTATTGGCCCCCTTGCCAACCACTCTACCCTCTTCACGGCAATCATGATCTTTTAAACATATGCCTAACCAGTGTGCCTTAGCTTACATCTGCTCGACACCTCACTTACTGGCACTGGGTCGCTCCATCATGTTATTGGCCCCCTTGCCAACCACTCTGCCCTCTTCACGGCAATCATGATCTTTTAAACATATGCCTAACCAGTACACCTTAACCTACCTCTGCTTGACACCTTACTTACCCGCACTGGGTCGCTCCATCATGTTATTGCCCCCCTTGCCAACCACTCTGCCCTCTTCATGGCAATCATGATCTTTTAAACATATGCCTAACCAGTCCGCCTTAGCTTACCTCTGCTCAACACCTCACTTACCCGCACTGGGTCGCTCCATCATGTTATTGCCCCCATTACCAACCACTCTGCCCTCTTTACGGCAATCATGATCTTTTAAACATATGCCTAACCAGTGCGCCTTAGCTTACCTCTGCTCGACACCTCACTTACCCGCACTGGGTCGCTCCATCATGTTATTGGCCCCCCTGCCAACCACTCTGCCCTCTTCATGGCAATCATGATCTTTTAAACATATGCGTAACCAGTGCGCCTTAGCTTACCTCTGCTCGACACCTCACTTACCCGCAATGGGTCGCTCCATCATGTTATTGGCCACCTTGCCAACCACTCTGCTCTCTTCACGGAAATAATGATCTTTTAAACGTATGCCTAACCAGTGCGCCTTAGCTTACCTCTGCTCGACAACCTCACTTACACGCACTGGGTCGCTCCATCATGTTATTGGCCCCCTTGCCAACCACTCTACCCTCTTCACGGCAATCATGATCTTTTAAACATATGCCTAACCAGTGCGCCTTAGCTTACATCTGCTCGACACCTCACTTACCAGCACTGGGTCGCTCCATCATGTTATTGGCCCCCTTGCCAACCAATCTACCCTCTTCACGGCAATCATGATCTTTTAAATATATGCCTAACCAGTGCGCCTTAGCTTACATCTGCTCGACACCTCACTTACCAGCACTGGGTCGCTCCATCATGTTATTGGCCCCCTTGCCAACCAATCTACCCTCTTCACGGCAATCATGATCTTTTAAACATATGCCTAACCAGTGCGCCTTAGCTTACCTCTGCTCGACACCTCACTTACCCGCACTGGGTCGCTCCATCATGTTATTGGCCCCCTTGCCAACAACTCTGCCGTCTTCACGGCAATCATGATCTTTTCAACATATGCCTAACCAGTGCGCAGTAGCTTCCCTCTGCTCGACACCTTACTTACCCGCACTGGGTCGCTCCATCATGTTATTACCCCCATTGCCAATCACTCTTCCCTCTTCACGGCAATAATGATCTTTTAAACATATGCGTAACCAGTGCGCCTTAGCTTACCTCTGCTCGACACCTCACTTACCCGCAGTGGGTCGCTCCATCATGTTATTGGCCCCCTTGCCAACCACTCTGCCCTCTTCACATAATCATGATCTTTTAAACGTATGCCTAACCAGTGCGCCTTAGCTTACGTCTGCTCAACACCTCACTTACCCGCACTGGGTCACTCCATCATGTTATTGGCCCACTTGCCAACCAATCTGCCCTCTTCACGGCAATCATGATCTTTTAAACATATGCCTAACCAGTGCCCCTTAGCTTACATCTGCTCGACACCTCACTTACCGGCACTGGGTCGCTCCATCATGTTATTGGCCCCCTTGCCAAGCAATCTGCCCTCTTCACGGCAATCATGATGTTTTAAACATATGCCTAACCAGTACGCCTTAGCTTACCTCTGCTCGACACCTTACTTACCCGCACTGGGTCACTCCATCATGTTATTGGCTCCCTTGCCAACCACTCTGCCCTCTTCATGGCAATCATGATCTTTTAAACATATGCCTAACCAGTGCACCTTAGCTAACATCTGCTCGACACCTTACTTACCCGCACTGGGTCGCTCCATAATGTTATTGCCCCCTTGCCAACCACTCTGCCCTCTTCACGGAAATCATGATCTTTTAAACGTATGCCTAACCAGTGCGCCTTAGCTTACCTCTGCTCAACACCTCACTTACCCGCACTGGGTCGCTCCATCATGTTATTGGCCCCCTTGCCAACCACTCTACCCTCTTCACAGCAATCATGATCTTTTAAACATATGCCTAACCAGTGCGTCTTAGTTTACATCTGCTCGACACCTCACTTACCGGCACTGGGTCGCTCCACATGTTATTGGCCCCCTTGCCAACCACTCTGCCCTCTTCACAGCAATCATGATCTTTTAAACATATGCCTAACCAGTACGCCTTAGCAAACCTCTGCTCGACACCTTACTTACCCGCACTGGGTTGCTCCATCATGTTATTGGCCCCCTTGCCAACCACTCTGCCCTCTTCATGGCAATCATGATCTTTTAAACATATGCCTAACCAGTGCGCCTTAGCTAACCTCTGCTCGACACCTTACTTACCCGCACTGGGTCACTCCATCATGTTATTGGCCCCCTTGCCAACCACTCTACCCTCTTCACGGCAATCATGATCTTTTAAAAATATGCCTAACCAGTGCGCCTTAGCTTACATCTGCTTGACACCTCACTTACTGGCACTGGGTTGCTCCATCATGTTATTGGCCCCCTTGCAAACCACTCTGCCCTCTTCACGGCAATCATGATCTTTTAAACATATGCCTAACCAGTAAGCCTTAGCTGACCTCTGCTCGACACCTTACTTACCCGCAATGGGTCGCTCCATCATGTTATTGGCCAACTTGCCAACCACTCTGCCCTCTTCATGGCAATCATGATCTTTTAAACATATGCCTAACCAGTGCGCCTTAGCTTACCTCTGCTCGACACCTCACTTACCCGCACTGGGTCGCTCCATCATGTTATTGGCCCCCTTGCCAACCACTCTGCCCTCTTCATGGAAATCATGATCTTTTAAACGTATACCTAACCAGTACGCCTTAGCTTACCTTTGCTCGACACCTTACTTACCCGCACTGGGACGCTCCATCATGTTATTGGCCACCTTGCCAACCACTCTGCCCTCTTCATGGCAATCATGATCTTTTAAACATATGCCTAACCAGTGCACCTTAACTAACCTCTGCTCGACACCTTACTTACCCGCACTGGGTCGCTCCATCATGTTATTGCCCCCATTGCCAACCACTCTGCCCTCTTCACGGCAATCATGATCTTTTAAACATATGTCTAACCAGTGCGCCTTAGCTTACCTCTGCTCGACACCTCACTTCCCCGCACTGGGTCGCTCCATCATGTTATTGGCCCCCTTGCCAACCACTCTGCCCTCTTCACGCAAATCATGATCTTTTAAACGTATACCTAACTAGTGCGCCTTAGCTTACCTCTGCTCAACACCTCACTTACCCGCACTGGGTCACTCCATCATGTTATTGGCCCCCTTGCCAACCAATCTACCCTCTTCGCGGCAATCATGATCTTTTAAACATATGCCTAACCAGTGCGCCTTAGCTTACATCTGCTCGACACCTCACTTACCGGCACTGGGTCGCTCCATCATGTTATTGGCCCTCTTGCCAACCACTCTGGCCTCTTCATGGCAATCATGATCTTTTAAACATATGCCTAACCAGTACGCCTTAGCAAACCTCTGCTCGACACCTTACTTACCCGCACTGGGTTGCTCCATCATGTTATTGGCCCCCTTGCCAACCACTCAGCCCTCTTCATGGCAATCATGATCTTTTAAACATATGCCTAACCAGTGCGCCTTAGCTAACCTCTGCTCGACACCTTACTTACCCGCACTGGGTCGCTCCATCATGTTATTGCCCCCATTGCCAACCACTCTGCCCTCTTCACGGCAATCATGATCTTTCAAACATATGCCTAACCAGTGCGCCTTAGCTTACCTCTGCTCGACACCTCACTTACCCGCACTGGGTCGCTCCATCATGTTATTGGCCCCCTTGCCAACAACTCTGCCGCCTTCACGGCAATCATGATCTTTTAAACATATGCCTAACCAGTGCACAGTAGCTTCCCTCTGCTCGACACCTTACTTCCCCGCACTGGGTCGCTCCATCATGTTATTGCCCCCATTGCCAACCACTCTGCCCTCTTCACGGCAATCATGATTTTTTAAACATATGCGTAACCAGTGCGCCTTAGCTTACCTCTGCTCGACACCTCACTTACCCGCAATGGGTCGCTCCATCATGTTATTGGCCACCTTGCCAACCACTCTGCCCTCTTCAAGGCAATCATGCTCTTTTAAACATATGCCTAACCAGTGCGCCTTAGCTCACCTCTGCTTGACACCTCACTTACCTGCACTGGGTAGCTCCATCAGGTTATTGGCCCCCTTGCCAACCACTCTGCCCTCTTCACGGCAATCATGATCTTTTAAACACATGCCTAACCAGTGTGCCTTAGCTTACCTCTGCTCGACACCTCACCTACCCGCACTGGGTCGCTCTATCATGTCATTGGCCCCCTTGCCAACCACTCTGCCCTCTTCACAGCAATCATGATCTTTTAAACATATGCCTAACCAGTGTGCCTTAGCTTACCTCTGCTCGACACCTCACTTACTCTCAATGGGTCGCTCCATCATGTTATTGGCCCCCTTGCCAACCACTCTGCCCTCTTCACGGAAATCATGATCTTTTAAATGTATGCCTAACCAGTGCGCCTTAGCTTACCTCTGCTCAACACCTCACTTACCCGCACTGGGTCACTCCATCATGTGATTGGCCCCCTTGCCAACCACTCTGCACTCTTCATGGCAATCATGATCTTTTAAACATATGCCTAACCAGTGCGCCTTAGCTAACCTCTGCTCGACACCTTACTTACCCGCACTGGGTCGCTCCATCATGTTATTTCCCCCATTGCCAACCACTCTGCCCTCTTCACGGCAATCATTATCTTTTAAACATATGCCTAACCAGTGTGCCTTAGTTTACGTCTGCTCGACACCTCACTTACCCGGACTGGGTCACTCCACCATGTTATTGGCCCCCTTGCCAACCACTCTGCCCTCTTCATGGAAAATATGATCTTTTAAACGTATGCCTAACCAGTGTGCCTTAGCTTACCTTTGCTCAACACCTCACTTACCCCCACTGGGTCGCTCCATCATGTTATTGGCCCCCTGGCCAACCACTCTGCCCTCTTCACGGCAATCATAATCTTTTAAACATATGCCTAACCAGTACGCCTTAGCTTACCTCTGCTCGACACCTTACTTACCCGCACTGGGTCGCTCCATCATGTTATTGGCCCCCTTGCCAACCTCTCTGCCCTCTTCATGGCAATCATGATCTTTTAAACATATGCCTAACCAGTGCGCCTTAACTAACCTCTGCTCGACACCTCAATTACCCGCACTGGGTCGCTCCATAATGTTATTGCCCCCATTGCCAACCACTCTGCCCTCTTCACGGCAATCATGATCTTTTAAACATATGCCTAACCAGTGTGCCTTAGCTTACCTCTGCTCGACAACCTCACTTACCCGCACTGGGTCACTCCATCATGTTATTGGCCCCCTTGCCAACCACTCTACCCTCTTCACGGCAATCATGAATTTTTAAACATATGCCTAACCAGTGCGCCTTAGCTTACATCTGCTCGACACCTCACTTACCAGCACTGGGTCGCTCCATCATGTTATTGGCCCCCTTGCCAACCAATCTACCCTCTTCACGGCAATCATGATCTTTTAAATATATGCCTAACCAGTGCACCTTAGCTTACATCTGCTCGACACCTCACTTACCGGCAATGGTTCGCTCCATCATGTTATTGGCCCCCTTGCCAACCACTCTGCCCTCTTTACAGCAATCGTGATCTTTTAAACATATGCCTAACCAGTACGCTTTAGCAAACCTCTGCTCGACACCTTACTTACCCGCACTAGGTTGCTCCATCATGTTATTGGCCCCCTTGCCAACCACTCTGCCCTCTTCACGGCAATCATGATCTTTTAAAAATATGCCTAACCAATGCGCCTTAGCTTACATCTGCTCGACACCTCACTTACCGGCACTGGGTTGCTCCATCATATTATTGGCCCCCTTGCAAACCACTCTGCCCTCTTCACGGCAATCATGATCTTTTAAACATATGCCTAACCAGTACGCCTTAGCTGACCTCTGCTCGACACCTTACTTACCTGCACTGGGTCGCTCCATCATGTTATTGGCCACCTTGCCAACCATTCTGCGTTCTTCACGGCAATCATGATCTTTTAAACATATGCCTAACCAGTGCGCCTTAGCTTACCTCTGCTCGACACCTCACTTACCCGCACTGGGCACTCCATCATGTTATTGGCCCCCTTGCCAACCACTCTGCCCTCTTCACGGCAATCATGATCTTTTAAACATATGTCTAACCAGTGCGCCTTAGCTTACCTCTGCTCGACACCTCACTTACCCGCACTGGGTCGCTCCATCATGTTATTGGCCCCCTTGCCAACCACTCTACCCTCTTCATGGCAATCATGATCTTTTAAACATATGCCTAACCAGTGCGCCTTAGCTAACCTCTACTCGACACCTTACTTACCCGCACTGGGTCGCTCCATCATGTTATTGCCCCCATTGCCAACCACTCTGCCCTCTTCACGGCAATCATGATCTTTTAAACATATGCCTAACCAGTGAGCCTTAGCTTACCTCTGCTCGACACCTCACTTACCCGCGTTGGGTCGCTCCATCATGTTATTGGCCCCCTTGCCAACCACTCTACCCACTTCATGGCAATCATGATCTTTTAAACATATGCCTAACCAGTGCGCCTTAGCTAACCTCTACTCGACACCTTACTTACCCGCACTGGGTCGCTCCATCATGTTATTGCCCCCATTGCCAACCACTCTGCCCTCTTCACGGCAATCATGATCTTTTAAACATATGCCTAACCAGTGCGCCTTAGCTTACCTCTGCTCGACACCTCACTTACCCGCACTGGGTCGCTCCATCATGTTATTGGCCCCCTTGCCAACAACTCTGCCGTCTTCACGGCAATCATGATCTTTTCAACATATGCCTAACCAGTGCGCAGTAGCTTCCCTCTGCTCGACACCTTACTTACCCGCACTGGGTCGCTCCATCATGTTATTGCCCCCATTGCCAATCACTCTTCCCTCTTCACGGCAATAATGATCTTTTAAACATATGCGTAACCAGTGCGCCTTAGCTTACCTCTGCTCGACACCTCACTTACCCGCAATGGGTCGCTCCATCATGTTATTGGCCACCTTGCCAACCACTCTGCCCTCTTCACGGCAATCATGCTCTTTTAAACATATGCCTAACCAGTACGCCTTAGCTTACCTCTGCTTGACACCTCACTTACCTGCACTGGGTAGCTCCATCAGGTTATTGGCCGCCTTGCCAACCACTCTGCCCTCTTCACGGCAATCATGATCTTTTAAACACATGCCTAACCAGTGTGCCTTAGCTTACCTCTGCTCGACACCTCACTTACCCGCACTGGGTCACTCCATCATGTCATTGGCCCCCTTGCCAACCATTCTGCCCTCTTCACAGCAATCAATATCTTTTAAACATATGCCTAACCAGTGTGCCTTAGCTTACCTCTACTCGACACCTCACTTACCCTCAATGGGTCACTCCACCATGTTATTGGCCCCCTTGCCAACCACTCTGCCCTCTTCACAGAAATCATGATCTTTTAAACGTATGCCTAACCAGTGCGCCTTAGCTTACCTCTGCTCGACACCTCACTTACCCGCACTGGGTCACTCCATCATGTTATTGGCCCCCTTGCCAACCACTCTACCCTCTTCACGGCAATCATGATCTTTTAAACATATGCCTAACCAGTGTGCCTTAGCTTACATCTGCTCGACACCTCACTTACTGGCACTGGGTCGCTCCATCATGTTATTGGCCCCCTTGCCAACCACTCTGCCCTCTTCACGGCAATCATGATCTTTTAAACATATGCCTAACCAGTACACCTTAACCTACCTCTGCTTGACACCTTACTTACCCGCACTGGGTCGCTCCATCATGTTATTGCCCCCCTTGCCAACCACTCTGCCCTCTTCATGGCAATCATGATCTTTTAAACATATGCCTAACCAGTCCGCCTTAGCTTACCTCTGCTCAACACCTCACTTACCCGCACTGGGTCGCTCCATCATGTTATTGCCCCCATTACCAACCACTCTGCCCTCTTTACGGCAATCATGATCTTTTAAACATATGCCTAACCAGTGCGCCTTAGCTTACCTCTGCTCGACACCTCACTTACCCGCACTGGGTAGCTCCATCATGTTATTGGCCCCCCTGCCAACCACTCTGCCCTCTTCATGGCAATCATGATCTTTTAAACATATGCGTAACCAGTGCGCCTTAGCTTACCTCTGCTCGACACCTCACTTACCCGCAATGGGTCGCTCCATCATGTTATTGGCCACCTTGCCAACCACTCTGCTCTCTTCACGGAAATAATGATCTTTTAAACGTATGCCTAACCAGTGCGCCTTAGCTTACCTCTGCTCGACAACCTCACTTACACGCACTGGGTCGCTCCATCATGTTATTGGCCCCCTTGCCAACCACTCTACCCTCTTCACGGCAATCATGATCTTTTAAACATATGCCTAACCAGTGCGCCTTAGCTTACATCTGCTCGACACCTCACTTACCAGCACTGGGTCGCTCCATCATGTTATTGGCCCCCTTGCCAACCAATCTACCCTCTTCACGGCAATCATGATCTTTTAAATATATGCCTAACCAGTGCGCCTTAGCTTACATCTGCTCGACACCTCACTTACCAGCACTGGGTCGCTCCATCATGTTATTGGCCCCCTTGCCAACCAATCTACCCTCTTCACGGCAATCATGATCTTTTAAACATATGCCTAACCAGTGCGCCTTAGCTTACCTCTGCTCGACACCTCACTTACCCGCACTGGGTCGCTCCATCATGTTATTGGCCCCCTTGCCAACAACTCTGCCGTCTTCACGGCAATCATGATCTTTTCAACATATGCCTAACCAGTGCGCAGTAGCTTCCCTCTGCTCGACACCTTACTTACCCGCACTGGGTCGCTCCATCATGTTATTGCCCCCATTGCCAATCACTCTTCCCTCTTCACGGCAATAATGATCTTTTAAACATATGCGTAACCAGTGCGCCTTAGCTTACCTCTGCTCGACACCTCACTTACCCGCAATGGGTCGCTCCATCATGTTATTGGCCACCTTGCCAACCACTCTGCCCTCTTCACGGCAATCATGCTCTTTTAAACATATGCCTAACCAGTACGCCTTAGCTTACCTCTGCTTGACACCTCACTTACCTGCACTGGGTAGCTCCATCAGGTTATTGGCCCCCTTGCCAACCACTCTGCCCTCTTCACGGCAATTATGATCTTTTAAACACATGCCTAACCAGTGTGCCTTAGCTTACCTCTGCTCGACACCTCACTTACCCGCACTGGGTCGCTCCATCATGTCATTGGCCCCCTTGCCAACCATTCTGCCCTCTTCACAGCAATCAATATCTTTTAAACATATGCCTAACCAGTGTGCCTTAGCTTACCTCTACTCGACACCTCACTTACCCTCAATGGGTCGCTCCACCATGTTATTGGCCCCCTTGCCAACCACTCTACCCTCTTCACGGCAATCATGATCTTTCAAACATATGCCTAACCAGTGTGCCTTAGCTTACATCTGCTCGACACCTCACTTACTGGCACTGGGTCGCTCCATCATGTTATTGGCCCCCTTGCCAACCACTCTGCCCTCTTCACGGAAATCATGATCTTTTAAACATATGCCTAACCAGTACACCTTAACCTACCTCTGCTTGACACCTTACTTACCCGCACTGGGTTGCTCCATCATGTTATTGCCCCCCTTGCCAACCACTCTGCCCTCTTCATGGCAATCATGATCTTTTAAACATATGCCTAACCAGTCCGCCTTAGCTTACCTCTGCTCGACACCTCACTTACCCGCACTGGGTCGCTCCATCATGTTATTGCCCCCATTACCAACCACTCTGCCCTCTTTACGGCAATCATGATCTTTTAAACATATGCCTAACCAGTGCGCCTTAGCTTACCTCTGCTCGACACCTCACTTTCCCGCACTGGGTCGCTCCATCATGTTATTGGCCCCCCTGCCAACCACTCTGCCCTCTTCATGGCAATCATGATCTTTTAAACATATGCGTAACCAGTGCGCCTTAGCTTACCTCTGCTCGACACCTCACTTACCCGCAATGGGTCGCTCCATCATGTTATTGGCCACCTTGCCAACCACTCTGCCCTCTTCACGGCAATCATACTCTTTTAAACATATGCCTAACCAGTGCGCCTTAGCTTACCTCTGCTCGACACCTCACTTAACTGCACTGGGTAGCTCCATCAGGTTATTGGCCCCCTTGCCAACCACTCTGCCTTCTTCACGGAAATCATGATCTTTTAAACGTATGCCTAACCAGTGCGCCTTAGCTTACCTCTGCTCAAAACCTCACTTACCCGCACTGGGTCACTCCATCATGTTATTGGCCCCCTTGCCAACCACTCTACCCTCTTCACGGCAATCATGATCTTTTAAACATATGCCTAACCAGTGCGCCTTAGCTTACATCTGCTCGACACCTCACTTACCGGCACTGGGTCGCTCCATCATGTTATTGGCCCCCTTGCCAACCACTCTGCCCTCTTCACGGCAATCATGACCTTTTGAACATATGCCTAACCAGTACACCTTAACTTACCTCTGCTTGACACCTTACTTACCCGCACTGGGTCGCTCCATCATGTTATTGCCCCCTTTGCCAACCACTCTGCCCTCTTCATGGCAATCATGATCTTTTAAACATATGCCTAACCAGTACGCCTTAGCTTACCTCTACTCGACAACTTACTTACCCGCACTGGGTCGCTCCATCATGTTATTGGCCCCCTTGACAACCACTCTGCCCTCTTCATGGCAATCATGATCTTTGAAACATATGCCTAACCAGTACGCCTTAGCTTACCTCTACTCGACACCTTACTTACCCGCACTGGGTCGCTCCATCATGTAATTGGCCCCCTTGCCAAAAACTCTGCTCTCTTCGCGGAAATCATGATCTTTTAAACGTATGCCTAACCAGTGCGCCTTAGCTTACCTCTGCTCGACAACCTCACTTACACGCACTGGGTCGCTCCATCATGTTATTGGCCCCCTTGCCAACCACTCTGCCCTCTTCACGGAAATCATGATCTTTTAAACGTATACCTAACCTGTGCGCCTTAGCTTACCTCTGCTCAACACCTTACTTACCCGCACTGGGTCACTCCATCATGTTATTGGCCCCCTTGCCAACCAATCTACCCTCTTCACGGCAATCATGATCTTTTAAATATATGCCTAACCAGTGCGCCTTAGCTTACATCTGCTCGACACCTCACTTACCGGCACTGGTTCGCTCCATCATGTTATTGGCCCCCTTGCCAACCACTCTGCCCTCTTTACAGCAATCATGATCTTTTAAACATATGCCTAACCAGTACGCCTTAGCAAACCTCTGCTCGACACCTTACTTACCCGCACTGGGTTGCTCCATCATGTTATTGGCCCCCTTGCCAACCACTCTGCCCTCTTCATGGCAATCATGATCTTTTAAACATATGTCTAACCAGTGCGCCTTAGCTAACCTCTGCTCGACACTTTACTTACCCGCACTGGGTCACTCCATCATGTTATTGGCCCCCTTGCCAACCACTCTACCCTCTTCACGGCAATCATGATCTTTTAAAAATATGCCTAACCAGTGCGCCTTAGCTTACATCTGCTTGACACCTCACTTACCGGCACTGGGTTGCTCCATCATGTTATTGGCCCCCTTGCAAACCACTCTGCCCTCTTCACGGCAATCATGATCTTTTAAACATATGCCTAACCAGTAAGCCTTAGCTGACCTCTGCTCGACACCTTACTTACCCGCAATGGGTCGCTCCATCATGTTATTGGCCAACTTGCCAACCACTCTGCCCTCTTCATGGCAATCATGATCTTTTAAACATATGCCTAACCAGTGCGCCTTAGCTTACCTCTGCTCGACACCTCACTTACCCGCACTGGGTCGCTCCATCATGTTATTGGCCCCCTTGCCAACCACTCTGCCCTCTTCATGGAAATCATGATCTTTTAAACGTATACCTAACCAGTACGCCTTAGCTTACCTCTGCTCGACACCTTACTTACCCGCACTGGGTCGCTCCATCATGTTATTGGCCACCTTGCCAACCACTCAGCCCTCTTCATGGCAATCATGATCTTTTAAACATATGCCTAACCAGTGCGCCTTAACTAACCTCTGCTCGACACCTTACTTACCCGCACTGGGTCGCTCGATCATGTTATTGCCCCCATTGCCAACCACTCTGCCCTCTTCACGGCAATCATGATCTTTTAAACATATGTCTAACCAGTGCGCCTTAGCTTACCTCTGCTCGACACCTCACTTACCCGCACTGGGTCGCTCCATCATGTTATTGGCCCCCTTGCCAACCACTCTGCCCTCTTCATGGAAATCATGATCTTTTAAACGTATACCTAACCAGTACGCCTTAGCTTACCTCTGCTCGACACCTTACTTACCCGCACTGGGTCGCTCCATCATGTTATTGGCCACCTTGCCAACCACTCAGCCCTCTTCATGGCAATCATGATCTTTTAAACATATGCCTAACCAGTGCGCCTTAACTAACCTCTGCTCGACACCTTACTTACCCGCACTGGGTCGCTCGATCATGTTATTGCCCCCATTGCCAACCACTCTGCCCTCTTCACGGCAATCATGATCTTTTAAACATATGTCTAACCAGTGCGCCTTAGCTTACCTCTGCTCGACACCTCACTTACCCGCAATGGGTCGCTCCATCATGTTATTGGCCCCCTTGCCAACCACTCTGCCCTCTTCACGCAAATCATGATCTTTTAAACGTATACCTAACTAGTGCGCCTTAGCTTACCTCTGCTCGACACCTCACTTACCGGCACTGGTTCGCTCCATCATGTTATTGGCCCCCATGCCAACCACTCTGCCCTCTTCACAGCAATCATGATCTTTTAAACGTATGCCTAACCAGTGCGCCTTAGCTTACCTCTGCTCGACAACCTCACTTACATGCACTGGGTCGCTCCATCATGGTATTGGCTCGCTTGCCAACCACTCTGCCCTCTTCACGGAAATCATGATCTTTTAAACGTATACCTAACCTGTGCGCCTTAGCTTACCTCTGCTCAACACCTTACTTACCCGCACTGGGTCACTCCATCATGTTATTGGCCCCCTTGCCAACCAATCTACCCTCTTCACGGCAATCATGATCTTTTAAATATATGCCTAACCAGTGCGCCTTAGCTTACATCTGCTCGACACCTCACTTACCGGCACTGGTTCGCTCCATCATGTTATTGGCCCCCTTGCCAACCACTCTGCCCTCTTTACAGCAATCATGATCTTTTAAACATATGCCTAACCAGTACGCCTTAGCAAACCTCTGCTCGACACCTTACTTACCCGCACTGGGTTGCTCCATCATGTTATTGGCCCCCTTGCCAACCACTCTGCCCTCTTCATGGCAATCATGATCTTTTAAACATATGCCTAACCAGTGCGCCTTAGCTAACCTCTGCTCGACACCTTACTTACCCGCACTGGGTCACTCCATCATGTTATTGGCCCCCTTGCCAACCACTCTACCCTCTTCACGGCAATCATGATCTTTTAAAAATATGCCTAACCAGTGCGCCTTAGCTTACATCTGCTTGACACCTCACTTTCCGGCACTGGGTTGCTCCATCATGTTATTGGCCCCCTTGCAAACCACTCTGCCCTCTTCACGGCAATCATGATCTTTTAAACATATGCCTAACCAGTAAGCCTTAGCTGACCTCTGCTCGACACCTTACTTACCCGCAATGGGTCGCTCCATCATGTTATTGGCCAACTTGCCAACCACTCTGCCCTCTTCATGGCAATCATGATCTTTTAAACATATGCCTAAGCAGTGCGCCTTAGCTTACCTCTGCTCGACACCTCACTTACCCGCACTGGGTCGCTCCATCATGTTATTATCCCCCTTGCCAACCACTCTGCCCTCTTCACAGCAATCATGATCTTTTAAACGTATGCCTAACCAGTGCGCCTTAGCTTACCTCTGCTCGACAACCTCACTTACACGCACTGGGTCGCTCCATCATGTTATTGGCCCCCTTGCCAACCACTCTGCCCTCTTCACGGAAATCATGATCTTTTAAACGTATACCTAACCTGTGCGCCTTAGCTTACCTCTGCTCAACACCTTACTTACCCGCACTGGGTCACTCCATCATGTTATTGGCCCCCTTGCCAACCAATCTACCCTCTTCACGGCAATCATGATCTTTTAAATATATGCCTAACCAGTGCGCCTTAGCTTACATCTGCTCGACACCTCACTTACCGGCACTGGTTCGCTCCATCATGTTATTGGCCCCCTTGCCAACCACTCTGCCCTCTTTACAGCAATCATGATCTTTTAAACATATGCCTAACCAGTACGCCTTAGCAAACCTCTGCTCGACACCTTACTTACCCGCACTGGGTTGCTCCATCATGTTATTGGCCCCCTTGCCAACCACTCTGCCCTCTTCATGGCAATCATGATCTTTTAAACATATGCCTAACCAGTGCGCCTTAGCTAACCTCTGCTCGACACCTTACTTACCCGCACTGGGTCACTCCATCATGTTATTGGCCCCCTTGCCAACCACTCTACCCTCTTCACGGCAATCATGATCTTTTCAAAATATGCCTAACCAGTGCGCCTTAGCTTACATCTGCTTGACACCTCACTTACCGGCACTGGGTTGCTCCATCATGTTATTGGCCCCCTTGCAAACCACTCTGCCCTCTTCACGGCAATCATGATCTTTTAAACATATGCCTAACCAGTAAGCCTTAGCTGACCTCTGCTCGACACCTTACTTACCCGCAATGGGTCGCTCCATCATGTTATTGGCCAACTTGCCAACCACTCTGCCCTCTTCATGGCAATCATGATCTTTTAAACATATGCCTAACCAGTGCGCCTTAGCTTACCTCTGCTCGACACCTCACTTACCCGCACTGGGTCGCTCCATCATGTTATTGGCCCCCTTGCCAACCACTCTGCCCTCTTCATGGAAATCATGATCTTTTAAACGTATACCTAACCAGTACGCCTTAGCTTACCTCTGCTCGACACCTTACTTACCCGCACTGGGACGCTCCATCATGTTATTGGCCACCTTGCCAACCACTCTGCCCTCTTCATGGCAATCATGATCTTTTAAACATATGCCTAACCAGTGCGCCTTAACTAACCTCTGCTCGACACCTTACTTACCCGCACTGGGTCGCTCCATCATGTTATTGCCCCCATTGCCAACCACTCTGCCCTCTTCACTGCAATCATGATCTTTTAAACATATGTCTAACCAAGGCGCCTTAGCTTACCTCTGCTCGACACCTCACTTACCCGCACTGGGTCACTCCATCATGTTATTGGCCCCCTTGCCAACCAATCTACCCTCTTCACGGCAATCATGATCTTTTAAACATATGCCTAACCAGTGCGCCTTAGCTTACATCTGCTCGACACCTCACTTACCGGCACTGGGTCGCTCCATCATGTTATTGGCCCTCTTGCCAACCACTCTGGCCTCTTCATGGCAATCATGATCTTTTAAACATATGCCTAACCAGTACGCCTTAGCAAACCTCTGCTCGACACCTTACTTACCCGCACTGGGTTGCTCCATCATGTTATTGGCCCCCTTGCCAACCACTCAGCCCTCTTCATGGCAATCATGATCTTTTAAACATATGCCTAACCAGTGCGCCTTAGCTAACCTCTGCTCGACACCTTACTTACCCGCACTGGGTCGCTCCATCATGTTATTGCCCCCATTGCCAACCACTCTGCCCTCTTCACGGCAATCATGATCTTTCAAACATATGCCTAACCAGTGCGCCTTAGCTTACCTCTGCTCGACACCTCACTTACCCGCACTGGGTCGCTCCATCATGTTATTGGCCCCCTTGCCAACAACTCTGCCGCCTTCACGGCAATCATGATCTTTTAAACATATGCCTAACCAGTGCACAGTAGCTTCCCTCTGCTCGACACCTTACTTACCCGCACTGGGTCGCTCCATCATGTTATTGCCCCCATTGCCAACCACTCTGCCCTCTTCACGGCAATCATGATTTTTTAAACATATGCGTAACCAGTGCGCCTTAGCTTACCTCTGCTCGACACCTCACTTACCCGCAATTTGTCGCTCCATCATGTTATTGGCCACCTTGCCAACCACTCTGCCCTCTTCACGGCAATCATGCTCTTTTAAACATATGCCTAACCAGTGCGCCTTAGCTTACCTCTGCTTGACACCTCACTTACCTGCACTGGGTAGCTCCATCAGGTTATTGGCCCCCTTGCCAACCACTCTGCCCTCTTCACGGCAATCATGATCTTTTAAACACATGCCTAACCAGTGTGCCTTAGCTTACCTCTGCTCGACACCTCACTTACCCGCACTGGGTCGCTCTATCATGTCATTGGCCCCCTTGCCAACCACTCTGCCCTCTTCACAGCAATCATGATCTTTTAAACATATGCCTAACCAGTGTGCCTTAGCTTACCTCTGCTCGACACCTCACTTACTCTCAATGGGTCGCTCCATCAGGTTATTGGCCCCCTTGCCAACCACTCTGCCCTCTTCACGGAAATCATGATCTTTTAAATGTATGCCTAACCAGTGCGCCTTAGCTTACCTCTGCTCAACACCTCACTTACCCGCACTGGGTCACTCCATCATGTGATTGGCCCCCTTGCCAACCACTCTGCACTCTTCATGGCAATCATGATCTTTTAAACATATGCCTAACCAGAGCGCCTTAGCTAACCTCTGCTCGACACCTTACTTACCCGCACTGGGTCGCTCCATCATGTTATTTCCCCCATTGCCAACCACTCTGCCCTCTTCACGGCAATCATTATCTTTTAAACATATGCCTAACCAGTGTGCCTTAGATTACGTCTGCTCGACACCTCACTTACCCGGACTGGGTCACTCCACCATGTTATTGGCCCCCTTGCCAACCACTCTGCCCTCTTCATGGAAAATATGATCTTTTAAACGTATGCCTAACCAGTGTGCCTTAGCTTACCTTTGCTCAACACCTCACTTACCCCCACTGGGTCGCTCCATCATGTTATTGGCCCCCTGGCCAACCACTCTACCCTCTTCACGGCAATCATGATCTTTTAAACATATGCCTAACCAGTGTGCCTTAGCTTACATCTGCTCGACACCTCACTTACTGGCACTGGGTCGCTCCATCATGTTATTGGCCCCCTTGCCAACCACTCTGCCCTCTTCACGGCAATCATGATCTTTTAAACATATGCCTAACCAGTACACCTTAACCTACCTCTGCTTGACACCTTACTTACCCGCACTGGGTCGCTCCATCATGTTATTGCCCCCCTTGCCAACCACTCTGCCCTCTTCATGGCAATCATGATCTTTTAAACATATGCCTAACCAGTCCGCCTTAGCTTACCTCTGCTTGACACCTCACTTACCCGCACTGGGTCGCTCCATCATGTTATTGCCCCCATTACCAACCACTCTGCCCTCTTTACGGCAATCATGATCTTTTAAACATATGCCTAACCAGTGCGCCTTAGCTTACCTCTGCTCGACACCTCACTTACCCGCACTGGGTCGCTCCATCATGTTATTGGCCCCCCTGCCAACCACTCTGCCCTCTTCATGGCAATCATGATCTTTTAAACATATGCGTAACCAGTGCGCCTTAGCTTACCTCTGCTCGACACCTCACTTACCCGCAATGGGTCGCTCCATCATGTTATTGGCCACCTTGCCAACCACTCTGCTCTCTTCACGGAAATAATGATCTTTTAAACGTATGCCTAAGCAGTGCGCCTTAGCTTACCTCTGCTCGACAACCTCACTTACACGCACTGGGTCGCTCCATCATGTTATTGGCCCCCTTGCCAACCACTCTACCCTCTTCACGGCAATCATGATCTTTTAAACATATGCCTAACCAGTCCGCCTTAGCTTACATCTGCTCGACACCTCACTTACCAGCACTGGGTCGCTCCATCATGTTATTGGCCCCCTTGCCAACCAATCTACCCTCTTCACGGCAATCATGATCTTTTAAATATATGCCTAACCAGTGCGCCTTAGCTTACATCTGCTCGACACCTCACTTACCAGCACTGGGTCGCTCCATCATGTTATTGGCGCCCTTGCCAACCAATCTACCCGCTTCACGGCAATCATGATCTTTTAAACATATGCCTAACCAGTGCGCCTTAGCTTACCTCTGCTCGACACCTCACTTACCCGCACTGGGTCGCTCCATCATGTTATTGGCCCCCTTGCCAACAACTCTGCCGTCTTCACGGCAATCATGATCTTTTCAACATATGCCTAACCAGTGCGCAGTAGCTTCCCTCTGCTCGACACCTCACTTAACCTCAATGGGTCGCTCCACCATGTTATTGGCCTCCTTGCCAACCACTCTGCCCTCTTCACAGAAATCATGATCTTTTAAACGTATGCCTAACCAGTGCGCCTTAGCTTACCTCTGCTCGACACCTCACTTACCCGCACTGGGTCACTCCATCATGTTATTGGCCCCCTTGCCAACCACTCTACCCTCTTCACGGCAATCATGATCTTTTAAACATATGCCTAACCAGTGTGCCTTAGCTTACATCTGCTCGACACCTCACTTACTGGCACTGGGTCGCTCCATCATGTTATTGGCCCCCTTGCCAACCACTCTGCCCTCTTCACGGCAATCATGATCTTTTAAACATATGCCTAACCAGTACACCTTAACCTACCTCTGCTTGACACCTTACTTACCCGCACTGGGTCGCTCCATCATGTTATTGCCCCCCTTGCCAACCACTCTGCCCTCTTCATGGCAATCATGATCTTTTAAACATATGCCTAACCAGTCCGCCTTAGCTTACCTCTGCTCGACACCTCACTTACCCGCACTGGGTCGCTCCATCATGTTATTGCCCCCATTACCAACCACTCTGCCCTCTTTACGGCAATCATGATCTTTTAAACATATGCCTAACCAGTGCGCCTTAGCTTACCTCTGCTCGACACCTCACTTACCCGCACTGGGTCGCTCCATCATGTTATTGGCCCCCCTGCCAACCACTCTGCCCTCTTCATGGCAATCATGATCTTTTAAACATATGCGTAACCAGTGCGCCTTAGCTTACCTCTGCTCGACACCTCACTTACCCGCAATGGGTCGCTCCATCATGTTATTGGCCACCTTGCCAACCACTCTGCCCTCTTCACGGCAATCATACTCTTTTAAACATATGCCTAACCAGTGCGCCTTAGCTTACCTCTGCTCGACACCTCACTTAACTGCACTGGGTAGCTCCATCAGGTTATTGGCCCCCTTGCCAACCACTCTGCCTTCTTCACGGAAATCATGATCTTTTAAACGTATGCCTCACCAGTGCGCCTTAGCTTACCTCTGCTCAAAACCTCACTTACCCGCACTGGGTCACTCCATCATGTTATTGGCCCCCTTGCCAACCACTCTACCCTCTTCACGGCAATCATGATCTTTTAAACATATGCCTAACCAGTGCGCCTTAGCTTACATCTGCTCGACACCTCACTTACCGGCACTGGGTCGCTCCATCATGTTATTGGCCCCCTTGCCAACCACTCTGCCCTCTTCACGGCAATCATGACCTTTTAAACATATGCCTAACCAGTACACCTTAACTTACCTCTGCTTGACACCTTACTTACCCGCACTGGGTCGCTCCATCATGTTATTGCCCCCTTTGCCAACCACTCTGCCCTCTTCATGGCAATCATGATCTTTTAAACATATGCCTAACCAGTACGCCTTAGCTTACCTCTACTCGACACCTTACTTACCCGCACTGGGTCGCTCCAGCATGTTATTGGCCCCCTTGACAACCACTCTGCCCTCTTCATGGCAATCATGATCTTTGAAACATATGCCTAACCAGTACGCCTTAGCTTACCTCTACTCGACACCTTACTTACCCGCACTGGGTCGCTCCATCATGTAATTGGCCCCCTTGCCAACCACTCTGCTCTCTTCACGGAAATCATGATCTTTTAAACGTATGCCTAACCAGTGCGCCTTAGCTTACCTCTGCTCGACAACCTCACTTACACGCACTGGGTCGCTCCATCATGTTATTGGCCCCCTTGCCAACCACTCTGCCCTCTTCACGGAAATCATGATCTTTTAAACGTATACCTAACCTGTGCGCCTTAGCTTACCTCTGCTCAACACCTTACTTACCCGCACTGGGTCACTCCATCATGTTATTGGCCCCCTTGCCAACCAATCTACCCTCTTCACGGCAATCATGATCTTTTAAATATATGCCTAACCAGTGCGCCTTAGCTTACATCTGCTCGACACCTCACTTACCGGCACTGGTTCGCTCCATCATGTTATTGGCCCCCTTGCCAACCACTCTGCCCTCTTTACAGCAATCATGATCTTTTAAACATATGCCTAACCAGTACGCCTTAGCAAACCTCTGCTCGACACCTTACTTACCCGCACTGGGTTGCTGCATCATGTTACTGGCCCCCTTGCCAACCACTCTGCCCTCTTCATGGCAATCATGATCTTTTAAACATATGCCTAACCAGTGCGCCTTAGCTAACCTCTGCTCGACACCTTACTTACCCGCACTGGGTCACTCCATCATGTTATTGGCCCCCTTGCCAACCACTCTACCCTCTTCACGGCAATCATGATCTTTTAAAAATATGCCTAACCAGTGCGCCTTAGCTTACATCTGCTTGACACCTCACTTACCGGCACTGGGTTGCTCCATCATGTTATTGGCCCCCTTGCAAACCACTCTGCCCTCTTCACGGCAATCATGATCTTTTAAACATATGCCTAACCAGTAAGCCTTAGCTGACCTCTGCTCGACACCTTACTTACCCGCAATGGGTCGCTCCATCATGTTATTGGCCAACTTGCCAACCACTCTGCCCTCTTCATGGCAATCATGATCTTTTAAACATATGCCTAACCAGTGCGCCTTAGCTTACCTCTGCTCGACACCTCACTTACCCGCACTGGGTCGCTCCATCATGTTATTGGCCCCCTTGCCAACCACTCTGCCCTCTTCATGGAAATCATGATCTTTTAAACGTATACCTAACCAGTACGCCTTAGCTTACCTCTGCTCGACACCTTACTTACCCGCACTGGGTCGCTCCATCATGTTATTGGCCACCTTGCCAACCACTCTGCCCTCTTCATGGCAATCATGATCTTTTAAACATATGCCTAACCAGTGCGCCTTAACTAACCTCTGCTCGACACCTTACTTACCCGCCCTGGGTCGCTCGATCATGTTATTGCCCCCATTGCCAACCACTCTGCCCTCTTCACGGCAATCATGATCTTTTAAACATATGTCTAACCAGTGCACCTTAGCTTACCTCTGCTCGACACCTCACTTACCCGCAATGGGTCGCTCCATCATGTTATTGGCCCCCTTGCCAACCACTCTGCCCTCTTCACGCAAATCATGATCTTTTAAACGTATACCTAACTAGTGCGCCTTAGCTTACCTCTGCTCGACACCTCACTTACCGGCACTGGTTCGCTCCATCATGTTATTGGCCCCCTTGCCAACCACTCTGCCCTCTTCACAGCAATCATGGTCTTTTAAACACATGCCTAACCAGTGCGCCTTAGCTTACCTCTGCTCGACACCTCACTTACCCGCACTGGGTCGCTCCATCATGTAATTGGCCCCCTTGCCAACCACTCTGCTCTCTTCACGGAAATCATGATCTTTTAAACGTATGCCTAACCAGTGCGCCTTAGCTTACATCTGCTCGACAACCTCACTTACACGCACTGGGTCGCTCCATCATGTTATTGGCCCCCTTGCCAACCACTCTGCCCTCTTCACGGAAATCATGATCTTTTAAACGTATACCTAACCTGTGCGCCTTAGCTTACCTCTGTTCAACACCTTACTTACCCGCACTGGGTCACTCCATCATGTTATTGGCCCCCTTGCCAACCAATCTACCCTCTTCACGGCAATCATGATCTTTTAAATATATGCCTAACCAGTGCGCCTTATCTTACATCTGCTCGACACCTCACTTACCGGCACTGGTTCGCTCCATCATGTTATTGGCCCCCTTGCCAACCACTCTGCCCTCTTTACAGCAATCATGATCTTTTAAACATATGCCTAACCAGTACGCCTTAGCAAACCTCTGCTCGACACCTTACTTACCCGCACTGGGTTGCTCCATCATGTTATTGGCCCCCTTGCCAACCACTCTGCCCTCTTCATGGCAATCATGATCTTTTAAACATATGCCTAACCAGTGCGCCTTAGCTAACCTCTGCTCGACACCTTACTTACCCGCACTGGGTCACTCCATCATGTTATTGGCCCCCTTGCCAACCACTCTACCCTCTTCACGGCAATCATGATCTTTTAAAAATATGCCTAACCAGTGCGCCTTAGCTTACATCTGCTTGAACCCTCACTTACCGGCACTGGGTTGCTCCATCATGTTATTGGCCCCCTTGCAAACCACTCTGCCCTCTTCACGGCAATCATGATCTTTTAAACATATGCCTAACCAGTAAGCCTTAGCTGACCTCTGCTCGACACCTTACTTACCCGCAATGGGTCGCTCCATCATGTTATTGGCCAACTTGCCAACCACTCTGCCCTCTTCACGGCAATCATGATCTTTTAAACATATGTCTAACCAGTGCGCCTTAGCTTACCTCTGCTCGACACCTCACTTACCCGCAATGGGTCGTTCCATCATGTTATTGGCCCCCTTGCCAACCACTCTGCCCTCTTCACGCAAATCATGATCTTTTTAACGTATACCTAACTAGTGCGCCTTAGCTTACCTCTGCTCGACACCTCACTTACCGGCACTGGTTCGCTCCATCATGTTATTGGCCCCCTTGCCAACCACTCTGCCCTCTTCACAGCAATCATGGTCTTTTAAACACATGCCTAACCAGTGCGCCTTAGCTTACCTCTGCTCGACACCTCACTTACCCGCACTGGGTCGCTCCATCATGTAATTGGCCCCCTTGCCAACCACTCTGCTCTCTTCACGGAAATCATGATCTTTTAAACGTATGCCTAACCAGTGCGCCTTAGCTTACCTCTGCTCGACAACCTCACTTACACGCACTGGGTCGCTCCATCATGTTATTGGCCCCCTTGCCAACCACTCTGCCCTCTTCACGGAAATCATGATCTTTTAAACGTATACCTAACCTGTGCGCCTTAGCTTACCTCTGCTCAACACCTTACTTACCCGCACTGGGTCACTCCATCATGTTATTGGCCCCCTTGCCAACCAATCTACCCTCTTCACGGCAATCATGATCTTTTAAATATATGCCTAACCAGTGCGCCTTAGCTTACATCTGCTCGACACCTCACTTACCGGCACTGGTTCGCTCCATCATGTTATTGGCCCCCTTGCCAACCACTCTGCCCTCTTTACAGCAATCATGATCTTTTAAACATATGCCTAACCAGTACGCCTTAGCAAACCTCTGCTCGACACCTTACTTACCCGCACTGGGTTGCTCCATCATGTTATTGGCCCCCTTGCCAACCACTCTGCCCTCTTCATGGCAATCATGATCTTTTAAACATATGCCTAACCAGTGCGCCTTAGCTAACCTCTGCTCGACACCTTACTTACCCGCACTGGGTCACTCCATCATGTTATTGGCCCCCTTGCCAACCACTCTACCCTCTTCACGGCAATCATGATCTTTTAAAAATATGCCTAACCAGTGCGCCTTAGCTTACATCTGCTTGACACCTCACTTACCGGCACTGGGTTGCTCCATCATGTTATTGGCCCCCTTGCAAACCACTCTGCCCTCTTCACGGCAATCATGATCTTTTAAACATATGCCCAACCAGTAAGCCTTAGCTGACCTCTGCTCGACACCTTACTTACCCGCAATGGGTCGCTCCATCATGTTATTGGCCAACTTGCCAACCACTCTGCCCTCTTCATGGCAATCATGATCTTTTAAACATATGCCTAACCAGTGCGCCTTAGCTTACCTCTGCTCGACACCTCACTTACCCGGCCTGGGTCGCTCCATCATGTTATTGGCCCCCTTGCCAACCACTCTGCCCTCTTCATTGAAATCATGATCTTTTAAACGTATACCTAACCAGTACGCCTTAGCTTACCTCTGCTCGACACCTTACTTACCCGCACTGGGACGCTCCATCATGTTATTGGCCACCTTGCCAACCACTCTGCCCTCTTCATGGCAATCATGATCTTTTAAACATATGCCTAACCAGTGCGCCTTAACTAACCTCTGCTCGACACCTTACTTACCCGCACTGGGTCGCTCCATCATGTTATTGCCCCCATTGCCAACCACTCTGCCCTCTTCACGGCAATCATGATCTTTTAAACATATGTCTAACCAGTGCGCCTTAGCTTACCTCTGCTCGACACCTCACTTACCCGCACTGGGTCGCTCCATCATGTTATTGGCCCCCTTGCCAACCACTCTGCCCTCTTCACGCAAATCATGATCTTTTAAACGTATACCTAACTAGTGCGCCTTAGCTTACCTCTGCTCAACACCTCACTTACCCGCACTGGGTCACTCCATCATGTTATTGGCCCCCTTGCCAACCAATCTACCCTCTTCACGGCAATCATGATCTTTTAAACATATGTCTAACCAGTGCGCCTTAGCTTACATCTGCTCGACACCTCACTTACCGGCACTGGGTCGCTCCATCATGTTATTGGCCCCCTTGCCAACCACTCAGCCCTCTTCATGGCAATCATGATCTTTTAAACATATGCCTAACCAGTGCGCCTTAGCTAACCTCTGCTCGACACCTTACTTACCCGCACTGGGTCGCTCCATCATGTTATTACCCCCATTGCCAACCACTCTGCCCTCTTCACGGCAATCATGATCTTTCAAACATATGCCTAACCAGTGCGCCTTAGCTTACCTCTGCTCGACACCTCACTTACCCGCACTGGGTCGCTCCATCATGTTATTGGCCCCCTTGCCAACAACTCTGCCGCCTTCACGGCAATCATGATCTTTTAAACATATGCCTAACCAGTGCACAGTAGCTTCCCTCTGCTCGACACCTTACTTACCCGCACTGGGTCGCTCCATCATGTTATTGCCCCCATTGCCAACCACTCTGCCCTCTTCACGGCAATCATGATTTTTTAAACATATGCGTAACCAGTGCGCCTTAGCTTACCTCTGCTCGACACCTCACTTACCCGCAATGGGTCGCTCCATCATGTTATTGGCCACCTTGCCAACCACTCTGCCCTCTTCACGGCAATCATGCTCTTTTAAACATATGCCTAACCAGTGCGCCTTAGCTTACCTCTGCTTGACACCTCACTTACCTGCACTGGGTAGCTCCATCAGGTTATTGGCCCCCTTGCCAACCACTCTGCCCTCTTCACGGCAATCATGATCTTTTAAACACATGCCTAACCAGTGTGCCTTAGCTTACCTCTGCTCGACACCTCACTTACCCGCACTGGGTCGCTCTATCATGTCATTGGCCCCCTTGCCAACCACTCTGCCCTCTTCACAGCAATCATGATCTTTTAAACATATGCCTAACCAGTGTGCCTTAGCTTACCTCTGCTCGACACCTCACTTACTCTCAATGGGTCGCTCCATCATGTTATTGGCCCCCTTGCCAACCACTCTGCCCTCTTCACGGAAATCATGATCTTTTAAATGTATGCCTAACCAGTGCGCCTTAGCTTACCTCTGCTCAACACCTCACTTACCCGCACTGGGTCACTCCATCATGTGATTGGCCCCCTTGCCAACCACTCTGCACTCTTCATGGCAATCATGATCTTTTAAACATATGCCTAACCAGTGCGCCTTAGCTAACCTCTGCTCGACACCTTACTTACCCGCACTGGGTCGCTCCATCATGTTATTTCCCCCATTGCCAACCACTCTGCCCTCTTCACGGCAATCATTATCTTTTAAACATATGCCTAACCAGTGTGCCTTAGTTTACGTCTGCTCGACACCTCACTTACCCGGACTGGGTCACTCCACCATGTTATTGGCCCCCTTGCCAACCACTCTGCCCTCTTCATGGAAAATATGATCTTTTAAACGTATGCCTAACCAGTGTGCCTTAGCTTACCTTTGCTCAACACCTCACTTACCCCCACTGGGTCGCTCCATAATGTTATTGCCCCCATTGCCAACCACTCTGCCCTCTTCACGGCAATCATGATCTTTTAAACATATGCCTAACCAGTGCGCCTTAGCTTACCTCTGCTCGACAACCTCACTTACCCGCACTGGGTCGCTCCATCATGTTATTGGCCCCCTTGCCAACCACTCTACCCTCTTCACGGCAATCATGATCTTTTAAACATATGCCTAACCAGTGCGCCTTAGCTTACATCTGCTCGACACCTCACTTACCAGCACTGGGTCGCTCCATCATGTTATTGGCCCCCTTGCCAACCAATCTACCCTCCTCACGGCAATCATGATCTTTTAAATATATGCCTAACCAGTGCGCCTTAGCTTACATCTGCTCGACACCTCACTTACCGGCACTGGTTCGCTCCATCATGTTATTGGCCCCCTTGCCAACCACTCTGCCCTCTTTACAGCAATCATGATCTTTTAAACATATGCCTAACCAGTACGCCTTAGCAAACCTCTGCTCGACACCTTACTTACCCGCACTAGGTTGCTCCATCATGTTATTGGCCCCCTTGCCAACCACTCTGCCCTCTTCACGGCAATCATGATCTTTTAAAAATATGCCTAACCAGTGCGCCTTAGCTTACATCTGCTCGACACCTCACTTACCGGCACTGGGTTGCTCCATCATGTTATTGGCCCCCTTGCAAACCACTCTGCCCTCTTCACGGCAATCATGATCTTTTAAACATATGCCTAACCAGTACGCCTTAGCTGACCTCTGCTCGACACCTTACTTACCTGCACTGGGTCGCTCCATCATGTTATTGGCCACCTTGCCAACCATTCTGCGTTCTTCACGGCAATCATGATCTTTTAAACATATGCCTAACCAGTGCGCCTTAGCTTACCTCTGCTCGACACCTCACTTACCCGCACTGGGCACTCCATCATGTTATTGGCCCCCTTGCCAACCATTCTGCCCTCTTCACGGAAATCATGATCTTTTAAACATATACCTAACCAGTACGCCTTAGCTTACCTCTGCTGGACACCTTACTTACCCGCACTGGGTCGCTCCATCATGTTATTGCCCCCATTGCCAACCACTCTGCCCTCTTCACGGCAATCATGATCTTTTAAACATATGTCTAACCAGTGCGCCTTAGCTTACCTCTGCTCGACACCTCACTTACCCGCACTGGGTCGCTCCATCATGTTATTGGCCCCCTTGCCAACCACTCTACCCTCTTCATGGCAATCATGATCTTTTAAACATATGCCTAACCAGTGCGCCTTAGCTAACCTCTACTCGACACCTTACTTTCCCGCACTGGGTCGCTCCATCATGTTATTGCCCCCATTGCCAACCACTCTGCCCTCTTCACGGCAATCATGATCTTTTAAACATATGCCTAACCAATGCGCCTTAGCTTACCTCTGCTCGACACCTCACTTACCCGCACTGGGTCGCTCCATCATGTTATTGGCCCCCTTGCCAACAACTCTCCCGTCTTCACGGCAATCATGATCTTTTCAACATATGCCTAACCAGTGCGCAGTAGCTTCCCTCTGCTCGACACCTTACTTACCCGCACTGGGTCGCTCCATCATGTTATTGCCCCCATTGCCAATCACTCTTCCCTCTTCACGGCAATAATGATCTTTTAAACATATGCGTAACCAGTGCGCCTTAGCTTACCTCTGCTCGACACCTCACTTACCCGCAATGGGTCGCTCCATCATGTTATTGGCCACCTTGCCAACCACTCTGCCCTCTTCACGGCAATCATGCTCTTTTAAACATATGCCTAACCAGTACGCCTTAGCTTACCTCTGCTTGACACCTCACTTACCTGCACTGGGTAGCTCCATCAGGTTATTGGCCCCCTTGCCAACCACTCTGCCCTCTTCACGGCAATCATGATCTTTTAAACACTTGCCTAACCAGTGTGCCTTAGCTTACCTCTGCTCGACACCTCACTTACCCGCACTGGGTCGCTCCATCATGTCATTGGCCCCCTTGCCAACCATTCTGCCCTCTTCACAGCAATCAATATCTTTTAAACATATGCCTAACCAGTGTGCCTTAGCTTACCTCTACTCGACACCTCACTTACCCTCAATGGGTCGCTCCACCATGTTATTGGCCCCCTTGCCAACCACTCTGCCCTCTTCACAGAAATCATGATCTATTAAACGTATGCCTAACCAGTGCGCCTTAGCTTACCTCTGCTCGACACCTCACTTACCCGCACTGGGTCACTCCATCATGTTATTGGCCCCCTTGCCAACCACTCTACCCTCTTCACGGCAATCATGATCTTTTAAACATATGCCTAACCAGTGTGCCTTAGCTTACATCTGCTCGACACCTCACTTACTGGCACTGGGTCGCTCCATCATGTTATTGGCCCCCTTGTCAACCACTCTGCCCTCTTCACGGCAATCATGATCTTTTAAACATATGCCTAACCAGTGTGCCTTAGCTTACATCTGCTCGACACCTCACTTACTGGCACTGGGTCGCTCCATCATGTTATTGGCCCCCTTGCCAACCACTCTGCCCTCTTCACGGCAATCATGATCTTTTAAACATATGCCTAACCAGTACACCTTAACCTACCTCTGCTTGACACCTTACTTACCCGCACTTGGTCGCTCCATCATGTTATTGCCCCCCTTGCCAACCACTCTGCCCTCTTCATGGCAATCATGATCTTTTAAACATATGCCTAACCAGTCCGCCTTAGCTTACCTCTGCTCGACACCTCACTTACCCGCACTGGGTCGCTCCATCATGTTATTGCCCCCATTACCAACCACTCTGCCCTCTTTACGGCAATCATGATCTTTTAAACATATGCCTAACCAGTGCGCCTTAGCTTACCTCTGCTAGACACCTCACTTACCCGCACTGGGTCGCTCCATCATGTTATTGGCCCCCCTGCCAACAACTCTGCCGTCTTCACGGCAATCATGATCTTTTAAACATATGCCTAACCAGTGCGCAGTAGCTTCCCTCTGCTCGACACCTTACTTACCCGCACTGGGTCGCTCCATCATGTTATTGCCCCCATTCCCAACCACTCTGCCCTCTTCATGGCAATCATGATCTTTTAAACATATGCGTAACCAGTGCGCCTTAGCTTACCTCTGCTCGACACCTCACTTACCCGCAATGGGTCACTCCATCATGTTATTGGCCACCTTGCCAACCACTCTGCCCTCTTCACGGCAATCATACTCTTTTAAACATATGCCTAACCAGTGCGCCTTAGCTTACCTCTGCTCGACACCTCACTTAACTGCACTGGGTAGCTCCATCAGGTTATTGGCCCCCTTGCCAACCACTCTGCCTTCTTCACGGAAATCATGATCTTTTAAACGTATGCCTAACCAGTGCGCCTTAGCTTACCTCTGCTCAAAACCTCACTTACCCACACTGGGTCACTCCATCATGTTATTGGCCCCCTTGCCAACCACTCTACCCTCTTCACGGCAATCATGATCTTTTAAACATATGCCTAACCAGTGCGCCTTAGCTTACATCTGCTCGACACCTCACTTACCGGCACTGGGTCGCTCCATCATGTTATTGGCCCCCTTGCCAACCACTCTGCCCTCTTCACGGCAATCATGACCTTTTAAACATATGCCTAACCAGTACACCTTAACTTACCTCTGCTTGACACCTTACTTACCCGCACTGGGTCGCTCCATCATGTTATTGCCCCCTTTGCCAACCACTCTGCCCTCTTCATGGCAATCATGATCTTTTAAACATATGCCTAACCAGTACGCCTTAGCTTACCTCTACTCGACACCTTACTTACCCGCACTGGGTCGCTCCATCATGTTATTGGCCCCCTTGACAACCACTCTGACCTCTTCATGGCAATCATGATCTTTGAAACAGATGCCTAACCAGTGCGCCTTAGCTAACCTCTGCTCGACACCTTACTTACCTGCACTGGGTCGCTCCATCATGTTATTGCCCCCATTGCCAACCACTCTGCCCTCTTCACAGCAATCATGATCTTTTAAATATATGCCTAACCAGTGCGCCTTAGCTTACCTGTGCTCGACACCTCACTTACCCGCACTGGGTAGCTCCATCATGTTATTGGCCCCCTTGCCAAACACTCTGCCCTCTTCACGGCAATCATGATCTTTTAAACATATGCCTAACCAGTGCGCCTTAGCTAACCTCTGCTCGACACCTTACTTACCCGCACTGGGTTGCTCCATCATGTTATTGCCCCCATTGCCAACCACTCTGCCCTCTTCACGGCAATCATGATCTTTTAAACATATGCCTGACCAGTGCGCCTTAGTTTACCTCTGCTCGACACCTCACTTACCCGCACTGGGTCGCTCCATTATGTTACTGGCCCCCTTGCCAGCCACTGGCCCCCTGCCTCTACCTGACCTACCAGGCGCAGTACCAACACACGGTTACACCACCCCCCACTAACGGTTCTACATGGCCTCCTTCGGCCACTCTACACTATGACACAGACGCTCAGGCTGGCCTCAGCCTCACCATCACTATGGCCAAGCCAGATCATCTCTCTCACAATTGTGACACATCTCACCTCCAGGATCCCTTTATTATAAGTGTTCATTCACTGCTCCTTCGACCCTCAGATTGGCTAACCAGCCCGCCGCCCACTTGGATTGAGAAACCACCACTAGGCGCTATAACCCTATACAGGATCACCTACTTTTGGCCTGGTAAGCCACTGCCCTTACCTGTCAAATTACTTAGCCTACCCAGCTTTTTGTGATTCTAACCCTTTCCACCATTGCCCACCCCGTTCCTCTCTCCTTGGTACCCTGACATCATGGCAACGTGCCTAATGGAAATTTGCTATATGCTAAAAATGTCAAACTGTACTTGCCTTAATTATATACATGTTTTGTTTCTTACTGTCAATTGCCCTGTCACTGCCACCCCACTTTACACACCTCCACCCAACTATGCCATGTGATCAATGCCATTATACGTAAACTGCATAATATGAATGAATTCCCATTGATGCGTCGATATGCCTTCACAACTATCACCTCACCACACCACTCATCACAGCCTTGATAAAGTCTACGGTCGAAACGTGTTGGCTTCCCTTTTCTCCCGTACCTAGCATGTTTACTAGGTCTTCTGTTTTATATGTGTAACATTAAAACCTTCACTGATGACAGGTCAGGAGTCTGGCTCCTCTATTACAATACCTTTCAACTAACTAAACTCACAGCTACAACATATGGTCATCAACCACCCACCAGCGCCATTAACCAACAAGGTTTGTCTAACCATCCTTTAACTTTTCCATTGGTAACTTTGGAGTTTTGGTTCCCAGACAAACCATGTGCCAGGACGCAGGTCACATTACAGCAACCAAGTAACCTTCCAAGTACGTTTGGAAAGGAGTGTGGGAGCCCCTCTACTGAGAACGAACATGGGTCCAAGACCCCGTTCTATGGAAAGTACGTTTGGAAAGGAGTGTGGGAGCCCCTCTACTGAGAACGAACATGGGTCCAAGACCCCGGTGTATGGAAAGTACGTTTGGAAAGGAGTGTGGGAGCCCCTCTACTGAGAAGGAACATGGGTCCAAGACCCCGTTCTATGGAAAGTACGTTTGGAAAGGAGTGTGGGAGACCCTCTACTGAGAACGAACATGGGTCCAAGACCCCGTTCTATGGAAAGTAAGTTTGGAAAGGAGTGTGGGAGCCCCTCTACTGAGAACGAACATGGGTCCAAGACCCCGTTCAATGGAAAGTACGTTTGGAAAGGAGTGTGGGAGACCCTCTACTGAGAACGAACATGGGTCCAAGACCCCGTTCTATGGAAAGTAAGTTTGGAAAGGAGCGTGGGAGCCCCTCTACTGAGAACGAACATGGGTCCAAGACCCCGTTCAATGGAAAGTACGTTTGGAAAGGAGCGTGGGAGCCCCTCTACTGAGAACGAACATGGGAAAAAGACCCCGTTCTATGGAAAGTAAGTTTGGAAAGGAGCGTGGGAGCCCCTCTACGGAGAACGAACATGGGTCAAAGACCCCGTTCTATGGAAAGTAAGTTTGGAAAAGAGCGTGGGAGCCCCTCTACTGAGAACGAACATGGGTCAAAGACCCCGTTCTATGGAAAGTAAGTTTGGAAAGGAGCGTGGGAGCCCCTCTACTGAGAACGAACATGGGTCAAAGACCCCGTTCTATGGAAAGTAAGTTTGGAAAGGAGCGTGGGAGCCCCTCTACTGAGAACGAACATGGGTCAAAACCCTGTTCTATGGAAAGTAAGTTTGGAAAGGAGCGTGAGAGCCCCTCTACTGAGAACGAACATGGGTCAAAAACCCTGTTTGGAAAGGAGCGTGGGAGCCCCTCTACTGAGAAGGTAACATGGGTCCAAGACCCCGTTCTATGGAAGGTAAGTTTGGAAAGGAGCGTGGGAGCCCCTCTACTTAGAACGAACATGGGTCCAAGACCCCGTTCTATGGAAAGTACGTTTGGAAAGGAGCGTGGGAGCCCCTCTACTGAGAACGAACATGGGTCAAAGACCCCGTTCTATGGAAAGTAAGTTTGGAAAGGAGCGTGGGAGCCCCTCTACTGAGAACGAACATGGGTCCAAGACCCCGTTCTATGGAAAGTAAGTTTGGAAAGGAGCGTGGGAGCCCCTCTACTGAGAACGAACATGGGTCCAAGACCCCGTTCTATGGAAAGTAAGTTTGGAAAGGAGCGTGGGAGCCCCTCTACTGAGAACGAACATGGGTCAAAGACCCCGTTCTATGGAAAGTACGTTTGGAAAGGAGCGTGGGAGCCCCTCTACTGAGAACGAACATGGGTCCAAGACCCCGTTCTATGGAAAGTAAGTTTGGAAAGGAGCGTGGGAGCCCCTCTACTGAGAACGAACATGGGTCCAAGACCCCGTTCTATGGAAAGTAAGTTTGGAAAGGAGCGTGGGAGCCCCTCTACTGAGAACGAACATGGGTCAAAGACCCCGTTCTATGGAAAGTAAGTTTGGAAAGGAGCGTGGGAGCCCCTCTACTGAGAACGAACATGGGTCCAAGACCCCGTTCTATGGAAAGTAAGTTTGGAAAGGAGCGTGGGAGCCCCTCTACTGAGAACGAACATGGGTCCAAGACCCCGTTCTATGGAAAGTAAGTTTGGAAAGGAGCGTGGGAGCCCCTCTACTGAGAACGAACATGGGTCCAAGACCCCGTTCTATGGAAAGTAAGTTTGCCAACATCGTGTGCGGTTTGGTCGGCTGTCTCCTGTCTACAACCTCTTCTACTCACATGGCGCCGGTCAAAGGAAAGGACAGCGGGTTATAAATGCCATCAGAATGGCAAGAGGCAGAGGCATTGCTATGGCGGGCTGAGGGGGCTATAGCCCCGGGTCTTTTGTTTGTAGCCCCGGATTGAAGCTCAGGGGTTACAACCAAAAAGGCCAGCTAGCCCCGAGTCCTGACAACCCAAAATGAGCGCAGCCCCCGATCTTTTGCAGACCTAGCAACACCCCTGGCAAGAGGCAGCAAACCTTTCACTGCAGACAGCCCAGTGCTCTGCAGTGAAATCAGAGGGTGCGGGATAGCAATACCGTCCGGTGGTTACGCCGGGAGATGCCTCGTGCCACTTTGGCTCCACTGTCTGGAATCTGGCTAGCTAATCACCTGTCCCGACTGGCGCATAATGCGCTGCATTGGGGTGGCTTCCCAGTTTTGACAAAGCTCTGGGCGCCATCATTCTGATGCTATGGAAGTTTTCACAAATTGTGTTTTTCGGTGCCGGTATGTTGTTGTGTAGCATAGTATGCGTTCCCAACACCAAAGTATATATACACTCAAGTTTATCAAGCAAAATGGTAACTAGGCATATGAACAAAGATCTCGTTAGCAAGCGCTGAACAGACTGAGCTATCTTCTGAAACATAGTGGCATCCAAGCTTACCGATATGCATTTGAACTTTGGATATTGCACGTGATCCATATACTCCCCACAGCAAGGTGAAAAAGCTACCCGAGTTGTGCCATAGTGATCTCACACACGGTGTGCACTACTGTGACCGATGAGGGCGTCACAGGATGCATGGGTCAGACCAGACCGTCGTCTGTTGTCAACAGCAGCCAGGCGGCAGATCAGAGCCTCGGTAGTCCCCGTTTTGTAAAACATGGGCACTGACTTCTTGGTGTCAAGCACCCACGTCGGGCCCCAGCCCAGGTGGGGGTATAGAGAACATGCCCCTTTTGCCCTCTGATTAAGACATCTTTCTCCTCCAACAGAGCTGCACGCCAAAGGATGCCTAATCTTATGTTGGACAATAGAATGTGTATTTATTTATTTATTTTGCACTTGTTAGGCGCTTACACAACAAGTGAATTGTGTTTCAATGCTCCCATAATCTGTTCCTTATTATGGAAGACAACTGGGACCATGTAATGTGACAAAACTCACTACTAGAGTTCCCTTCACAATAAGCAGATGTGACCCGGATCTCAATAAAATACCCTCCTAATCTTCCCTCCATTCCTTCCAAAGGCCATGATGGTTCCTTACACGTCATACATGTAGGCGGTGTGTACTGTGTGTGTGTGCTACTCAGTGGGGAAGCCTATCCGGAACATTACCCGACCCACATCTCTCCATAAGAAGAAGGCTGGGGAGTTCAGATTCGGGTTCCAAGGCTTACAGGGACCGCCCCGTGATCTCCTCGAGGGCACCGCCACACACATGACGTTTTGTGCTGCATTTTAACCAACGTCATTGCCTCTGGGGGCCCCAAAAGCTCAAGTTCCTGTTTGCGTATTCCAGTAGCACCGCACTGTGCACTGTATGCTGAGGAGTGCATATTCCTGTCCCAGATCTGGCATTACACAAGCACACTGCATTATGGGATTTGTAGTGATCAGTGTGCGTTATCATGGTTCTTGCAGTAGAGCAGTACAGCGAATTTTGGGAGAAAAGGAGCCTCGTAGACAGGGTAGGGCCTGAGCGGGCATGGCCCACCCGAAACCTGTAAATGCCCACTCAGCAGCGCTCTGTGGGCATTTACTTATGTTAATGTCTCTGCGGTGGGCCCAACTACATTGGCTTCAGGCCTCACGTGTGAGACAATCCTGGCTACGCCTCCACGCACTGGTGTGGGGGTGCGGTAACAACTGTCAGTTAAGTGGCAGAAGTTTCGTTACCACTACTTTACTGCCACTTTTTCCCAGTGCCAATTATGAGTTTTGAATTAAAATGGAGGGCATGCTGCCAGTCATTGGCTGGAGGTATCCTTTCCCTTGCCGGAAGAAACTATAGTGGGAGGAATTACCACATGTGGTAATTTCTCAAAGGGACTCCAGAGATCGTGATTGACTCTGCCATTACCCCATTTGTAATCGGCTGGTAAATCCGCATGACCGAGTGGCAGTAACGGTAAACAAGTTTGGCAATACCTCCAGATGAAATATGCCAATCTCGTAGTGGGCCTCGTATAATTAAAACAACGCCAAATAAAACAAACTATTAATTACTTTGACTTTCCAGTCCAGCACCAGCAACCTATCCTACCCTCTGCTAGCTATAGGCACAGATCCTGGCGTAGAATGTACTCTGCCTCATTCTGCAGACATGCCCATACGACTACATATCCCATAATGCACCCCACTCGCAGGAGAGGAGAGTGAACCGCAGATGAAAGCGTGACCTCTCCAGTCATCGCATTCCTGCCTGATAGCACCCCCCCATGCGGACTTTCATTGGTTGGGTCACTGTGGGGCGGGCTTCTGGGGAGTGCTGACTGCTGAATGGCTGGCTCATCGCGAGAAGTCCGGAGGGGCTGACCAGCCACTGGAGAGGGAAACAATGAGCTTCCTCCTTCCTTTCCATCGAGTCACAGAATTATTATTGCCCTTATTCTTGTGCATATTGAGCGCCTTGGACCCTACTTCAGGAAGCAATGGAGCACTTTACAAGTCATGGGGGAAGGACACGGTGAGGAAGGCAGAGATATAAGGGAACGGGGAGCCAACAGGGGAGCAAGGGATCTACATGCAACCAGGGAAGGAAACAGGAGGGAGCAGATCACCCAGTCTCAAGTTAAGTGAGCAATGTAGGGCATGTGAACCTAGATGTTAGGAAGGAGCCATTCCGTAAAGAAGTGGGTTTTGAGCTCCTTCCAGAAATGTAAGAGCGAGGGACACACAATGCTTCCTACCACTCTCAGGGATCCACATTCCTGATACCACCACCATCAATGCCACCTATAACCTTATTCATAGGTGGAAAATCGACAACGGGCTGTCTCTGAACAACGCCGAAACAGAGATCATGATCACCGGCTCAGCTCCCAAGCTACATAAACTGGACTCTGGTACCCTCCCGAAAGCCAAAAGGGAGATCATGATCACCGGCCAAGCACCCAAGCTGCATAAGCACCCAAGCTGCATAAGATGGACTCTGGCCACCCTCCCGAAAGCCAAAAGGGAGATCATGATCACCGGCTCAGCAGCCAAGCTGCATAAGCTGGACTCTGGCCACCCTCCCGAAAGCCAAAAGGGAGATCATGATCACCGGCTCAGCAGCCAAGCTGCATAAGCTGGACTCTGGCCACCCTCCCGAAAGCCAAAACGGAGATTTTGATCACTGGCCCAGCACCCAAGCTGCATAAACTGGACTCTGCCCACCCTCCCGAAAGCCAAAACGGTGATCATGATCACCGGCTCACCAGCCAAGCTGCATAAGCTGGACTCTGGCCACCCTCCCGAAAGCCAAAACCGAGATAATGATCACTGGCCTAGCACCCAAGCTGCATAAGATGGACTCTGACCACCCTCCCGAAAGCCAAAACGGAGATCATGATCACCGGCCCAGCACCCAAGCTGCATAAACTGGACTCTGGCTACCCTCCCGAATCATCACCACCAGCCCAGCACCCAAGCTGCATAAACTCGACTCTGGCCACCCTCCCGAAAGCCAAAACAGAGATCATGATCACCGGCCCAGCACCCAAGCTGCATAAACTGGACTCTGGCTACCCTCCCGAATCATGATCACCGGCCCAGCACCCAAGCTGCATAAGCTGGACTCTGGCTACCCTCCCGAAAGCCAAAACGGAGATCATGATCACCGGCCCAGCACTCAAGCTGCATAATCTGGACTCTGGCCACCCTCCCGAAAGCAAAAACGGAGATCATGATCACCAGCTCAGCAGCCAAGCTGCATAAGCACTCAAGCTGCATAAGCTGGACTGAAAGCACAGTAACAAGAAGTGCGAGGGAGAGGGTGGCAGGGGAATTGCTGGTCTGGCCGAAAATGCAAAGTGCAGAGGTGGGAAGGGAAGTGCAGGGTAAAGAGGAGAGTGTGCAAGTGAAATAGGGTTAGTGAGGGGGGTGAAGGCCACGGGGGCTAGGCAAGTGCTAAGGGGAGGTCAGGAGGGCAAGTTGTCATGCCACGGACTTGGAAGGTATGGCATCGGTGGACCTCTGTTCATCGGAGGTAACTTGGTTGCTGAATGTTGGTAGAAGCGCTAGTTGCAGTCTAGTCTTCTACCAACATGGCCGACGGAGACGGTGTTTCCATATCAACGCTCCCAGCCTTCCCTTCGGGGCGTTGTATCTTTCTCACTGGTACCCGCTTGGCGTTCTGCCGTCTCCCCTTCCCTTACCTTTTGGATTCCTTACCCAGTGTCTACGCGAGCGGCTGAGTTTCGCCGGCTGCATTATTCCTCCTGTATTCTCTCTGTTCCTCACGGGTCCTCCGGCAGTGCTCGCCTTCTCTCTGCGGTATAGTCTCCCACTCCGACTGCTGCCTTCACTTGGCGGACTCTCGGGTTCACGAGTCACTCCTCCTTTACTGTGCCTCTGCACACGCTGAAGCCATTCTGGTATTCACAAATCTGACTTACCTGAACTTTCACTTACCTTTGTCTACCTCTATTGCTTACCTGCATATATATGATCTGTCTCTCGAACAGTCCTCTGCTCTTGCAGAACCCCTTATCAACGTATCCAGCCTCTCGGCATCCACACAGTGGGTTTACTGTTGCATCATTGGAATCAGCAAATACTACAGCAAGTCATCAGTCCACCACAGGGTTTTTTGGTGCCAAGAAGCTTTTTCCCTGTATATTTCAGGCAGGCTTTCTGGGGTTCCCTTTGGTCAGGAAGTTATATCCTGCCAAGGTGGCCTCCAGTGGAGCCCATCCTTATCTGCACGACAAAAGGGTCAAGATCAAGAAGAACCCTGAGGAAAAGAAGACATGGAGGAAAGGGATTTCCGAGACAAGGAGCAGTTCACCTGAAGATACAGGTGAGGAGGGGTCTTGCGAAAGTACACCCGACTTTACCAGTTACGACAGTATACAACGCCCACAACCCTCAATGGCCTCATTAGAGCAATATCAGGAATTGGTGGCGGCCATCCAGGGATTAACTGTTCAGATGCAGAATATGCAGGCTGAAAATACTGCTCTAAGACAACAGGTGACTGCACGGAGCGAAGAAAGAGGCGATCTACCTCCCATGCCACTGTCCTTCGGTAAATATGATGGCAATTCAAAAACCTGGGAGGAATTCATGGACGCCTGTTGAGTATATGTCAGATTTCAAGCTAAGGCATTCGAGTCTCACAAGGCCTGGGTCGGGTTCCTCATTTCAAATATGGTAGGGAATGCATTGGCATGGGCCACTCCCCTGGTGACGAACAACGACCCAGCTTTACAGAATTTTGAACAGTTCTCCCAGCTTTTTCAGACCAGATTCGATAGACCTGAAGTATTGTTTGCCTCCTATGAAGCAATCCTGGATATTAAACAAGGAGGTTCAGATGTCCAGTCTTATGTGGTTCAGTTCCAGAAGCTTGCTACAGATTCCGGTGGACCCGATTCTGTACAACAAACCATATTTAGAAGAGGTCTACATGAAGATCTTAAAGATGAGTTGGCCTGGGTTCCATGACCAGGGTCTTTTCGGGAACTCGTCACGTTGACCCTTCAGATCGAGTATCTAATGAGTGAGAGACTACAAGAGAGAAGACGACACAGAGTGTACCCTCCACTATCCAGACCTTCCTCACTCTTCTAAAGAATCGGCTAAGACGGAAGGCACCCTGAAAGAACCGATGCAGATTGGATCCACACGGGGACCCCTAACCCCAGAAGGGAGAAGGAGAAGAAAGGAATTAGGCCTGTGCATGTACTGCGGGTCTTCAGGACATTTGCTCCGCAATTGTCCAAAGGTGCCTCCTAGGAGAAAGGGAAACCCCCCGGGTCAGTGCATGGGTGACTTCGGGGGAAGTAGAAGACAACCTTACAACCACACTGAAGCAATAAGGACAACCGAAGACTCCAGACTAATGGTGCTTCTGATCCAGTTACAGATCGCTCCAAGGAGAATGGTGGAGGTCCTGGCTATGTTGGATAGTGGAGCCGCAGGTAACTTTGTAGATGTCGCCTGGGTGAAGGAACATCGCATTCCGGTCATGAACAAACATCGAGCAATACCTGTGGAGGGAGTGGACGGTTCCCCACTTACATCAGGTCCCATTGTATTGGAGACAGAACCTATAACCATCCAGATGGGAAAACATCAGGAAACAGTCATATTTGACGTGATACGAGCTGCCCATTTCCCGGTGATACTAGGGATACCTTGGCCCAGGAGGCACAATCCTCGGATCGACTGGATGCTGAATATTGTCAAGAAAATTGCCTTCACCTACTTACACAGAGAGAACAGTTGGGTCTGAATATTACGCTTCCTTCAACTGTGGTGTCTAGCATACCAGTAGATTACCAAACCTTTGCTGGAGTATTTGGGGACAGAGTACCACGGTTGTTGCCTCCACATAGACCCGAAGACTGTTCAATTGAACTGCAGCCAGGGGCTGTGGTACCTTTCGGAAGACTGTTTCTGCTCTCCATTCCGGAGAAGAAAGCTCTCAAACAATATCTCGAGGAAAACTTGCAAAATGGCCTCATACGTGAATCCCGATCTCCAGGAGGGGCTCCCTTTTCTTTATACCCAAGAAAGGCACCTCTGAATTATGTCCTTGCATAGACTACCGAGGTCTCCATAGCATCACTCTTCGGGATCGGTATCCTATGCCACTGATAAGAGACATTCTGGAAGCAGTACATGGTTCTACAGTATTTACTAAACTGGACCTTCGGGGGGCATATCACCTCCTTAGAATCAAGGAAGGGGATGAGTGGAAGACCGTGTTCCGCACTCCCTTGGGGCTCTATGAGTACAGAGGGATGCCATTCGGCTTAGTGAATGCACCCGCAATTTTTAAGAGATATATGGACAAGATATTTTCCGACCTACTTTATTTGTCTGTGGTGGTTTATCTGGATGACATCCTGATTTTTTCTACGGAGCTCATAGCACACACTCACCAGGTGAAGGAAGTACTCCGACGTCTTCAGGAGAACCAACTGTTTGTGTAACCCGAAAAGTGTCAAATTCATGCAGAGTCGGTTACTTACCTGGGGTTTATAATTTCTAAGGAAGGCATATGAATGGACCCCAGTAAGGTCAATGCCTTATTACGATGGCATGAACCTAAGAGTGTAAAGGAAATCCAATGATTTTTGGGGTTGGCTAACTTTTATCGCCGCTTTATTCCCCAGTTTTCAAGTATAGTCCTTCCCATCACTGCCTTGCTGAAAAAGGAAGTAAAGTTCCACTGGGATTCAGCGGCCACCCAAGCCTTTCAGAAGCTAAAGGAATTATTCACATCAGCACTCCTTCCTGTCCAACCTGATCAGTCACAATCTTTTATTCTGGAGACCGGCGCTTCAGATGGGGCAATAGGAGCAACCCTCCTTCAGAAGTGGGAGGACGATATGGAACATTTTGTCGCTTACCATTCAAGGGCACTCACCCCAAGTGAAAAGAAATATTCAGTACTAGAGAAAGAACTGCTAGCCATTAAGAAGGCATGTGAGGAATGGAGACATTTGTTACAGGGATCCATTGAGCCTTTCCTAGTAAGAACGGATCATCATAATCTACCGTTTCTCAAACAGATGTAGTGTTCCAGTTCCCGTCATGCCAGGTGGGCGTATTATTTCTCTCAATTCGATTTCCTAATCACATATATCCCAGGCTCACAGAATATCATAGCTGATGCTCCTTCTAGTGCACGTAGAGGAGCGTCGGAGGCGGTCGGAGGCGGCCGTACTAGCCGGTGCGGCTTGACGCTGTCCTTCCTGGTTCCTGGTAGATCATGTTTCGGCAGAAAGGAGCGGAGAGAAGCAGCTGAGCAGCGAAGATGCGAGAGGCGAGGTTGCGTGGAGCACAGAGACCGCACAGAGACCGCTTCCCGTGCACTACTATGCTTGCGTTTTGGCAGCCGCTCTAATTTTTTTTTTTTTTATGCTCGCTACTCCTGCTGGACTCCCGCACGCTGCTGTGATCTATTGTGGAAGGTAATTTCACCGGCGTTCTGCTGGATTCTAATAAGAGGCTGCCATATTGCCTAATCATTTGTTTTTGGGTCCTAAAATCAAGTTTGTGCAGCACAGCCAGGAAATACTTTTTGGCTGGTTGCAGGATACAACTTCTGGTTTTGTTTTCCTCTCAGCCAGTATTTACTCTTCTGGGTAAGGCACGCAATACACATTGTCCTCACTGAAAGCTATGGACAAAGCACTCTCTGCTACCCCTAGGTGGGGTCGGCGAAACACTCATCCCGATGCTACAACACGGGACGAGCTCCCGATATGCACTTCCACTGTGACTCCCCGTAGAAGGAATAATGCATAGAAGTGCTCATACACAGTGCAAAAAGGAGGTTGAAACTTCAACTAGAGCATCTTGCCATTCCTGAAATATTGGGCACCAATAAAAACACTATCAGTGATACTGGGAAGGACGCACATGGCGTCTGTGTTTCCCCCTGTATGCCTACACCTAAAGCATTTAATTTTACTGAGTTGGATGCTACCAATATGGAGGGCCATAATATCGAGGGTGCTTTAGCTTCTCAGAAGCACACAGGGGTTGCTGATCCGGGGAGCCTGTTGCCAATTCAAGGAACAGATGTTGCTCGACACCACAGCTTGCATGAACTTTGGAGACTTCCATAGATGGATGTCACACACTTACTCCAAGAAGCACACCCTAGCAGGGCTTTTCCAGCAAAAACCTATTCAGGTGGCATCTGACTGTGCTGAGAAAATGACTCAAACCTCCCCCTTTGCACATGGGGCACAGAAATGCTGTCAAACAGACAGTGGCTTGCTCTCTACAACTGGCTCTTCCCGGCAGGAAGAGTTAGCTTTGCCTATTCCGATTCCGGTTGTAGCACCTCCATGGGTTGCTAGTAAATCACCACTTTCCACCTTAGGAGTACAACTCCCCTTAAAAAAACCCAGTTGAGTTGACTGTTAAACATACGCATGTTCGTTTCGCGTATACAAAGAAGCAATCTATGCCTAACATCGAGAACAATGACATTAAAGCCTTTGTATTGGACCAGAGGAACTTTGTCATAACCAATGTGGGGAAAGTAGAAGGTATAGAGACCAGAGATTCGTTACGTAATAAAGTTCTGGCTTGGCTTCGCCAGCAAACTGGACCTGTAGTGGTTAGAACTCTGGACCTGAAGTTTGTATGAAGGGTGGACCTGAGTAACTGGTGTTCTGAGCCATCTAGTGACTGTGTCTTAGTTGGATGTGGGTTTACCAATCTTCCGATATATCTCAGGCGTTGCAAGTACATTCCCAGGGGTGGGTCAAACTGCAAATTAATATTTTAATACCCCATCCTGGACATTATTAGTCCTCATAGAGTTTGGCTATAAACTCGTAATGGGGGTAGTCATATTGAAGTAGGGATAAACTGTTACAGTCTTGCTTGTTTTTGTAGTTTACCATAATCCCTCAGAGGCATTGTTTCTTAGACTGCGCTGCTTAGCTAGACTAGTACCATTAGGTCACTGTTAAATGTGATGTTTGTATGCATCAGTATTGTGACTATTACGTCTGTTCTTGTGTTTTTAATGTTTTATGTAAAGCGCCTTGATGCCCATGGGCTTTGGCGCTATATAAATGTACAAATAAATAAAATAGAATCTGGGAGGTGGAAGACGACACATATCAGGGAAAGGAACTGCTCCTGTCTAACAAGAGGTTCATATCTGTCATGTCAGGATTTTTACAGGCAGTCCAAGAAGGGATTAGGCAGGAAGATAAGAAGAATCCCGAATTGGTTCTCAAGGGAGGGTTGTTATATCACCAGACTGCCTTGTTTATTCCCACCACGGATCTACAAACACAGGTGTTAGCCTTGTGTCATGACACACCTTTGGCGGGTCACAAGGGATTAAAGAACACCGTGGAATTAGTCAAAAGACTTTTCTGGTGGCCACCCATGTCCCAAGATGTGCAACTATATGTGTCCACCTGTCCCATATGTGCCACTGGGAAGCCGTTATCAGGTAGACCTTTGGGTCTGTTACAGCAACCGCCTCTGCCCTCTCAACCTTGGGAGCATGTATCCACAGATTTTATTGTAGACCTTCCAGAATCAAAAGGACATCGAACCATTGTGGTAATGGTTGACACCTTTAGTAAACTGGCCCACTTTACAGTACTTCCTGGTCTTCCTACTGCACCGCAGATGGCTACTGTCTTTCTCAAGAACATCTTCCAGATACACAGATTACCTAGGACCATCCTCTAGGATAGGGGGTCGCAGTTTATCTCTAAATTCTGGTCCACCATGTGTAATCAGTTAGGCATTCAGAGAGCACAAAGCCATGGACAAACAGAAAGACTAAATGCCACTCTCGAGCAGTACTTAAGGTGTTTTGCAACAGTCAACAAGATAACTGGTCCTCTTTGTTACCATTGGCGGAATTCTCTTACAATAACACTTATCATACCGCCATTAAGATGAGTCCATTCCTTTGTACCTTGCCTTGGAGGAATCATGTCCCGTCCAATTCTCCAATGGTTGATTGCCTTTTGGAGTTCATTCGAAATTCCCAGAAAGAAGCTGAGAAGGCTCTGGAAGAGAGCAGAAGGAGGTATAAGGAAGGTGCCGATCGCAGTAGACGTGCCAATCCTGATTGGTCACCTGGAACTTTAGTATGGCTCTCAACCAAGTATTCACCCCGTTGGTTACATCTGGGCAAATTCGCTCCCAGATACATTGGTCCTTTCTCCATTGTAGAGAAGATCAACCCAATTGCTTACAGACTAAAGCTCCCATTGAAGATGAGAATGGTACACCCAGTATTTCACTCCTCCCTATTGAAATAATTCAGTCTGGATCCATATCTAATGAAGAGACATCGGACTAGGATTCGGACACCTGAAGAACTGGACGAATATAAAGTCTCCCTTATTGTAGACTCCAGATAACACGGGGCACGTTACAATACTTGGTACATTGGAAGGATACTCTGTATCAGAACGTACTTGGGAACCCCAACATCATCTTCATGCTCCCCGACTCTTACAACAATTCCATAGCAGAAACCCTGGTAAACCGGGGGGTGCCCCGAGGAGAAGGGGGCATATTGTCATGCTGCAGACTTGGAAGGTATGGCATCGGTGGACCTCTGTGCATCGGAGGTAACTTGGTTGCTGAATGTTGGTAGAAGCGCTAGTTGCAGTCTAGTCTTCTACTAACATGGCCGATGGAGATAGCATTTCCATATCAACGCTCCCAGCCTTCCCTTTGGCGCGTTGTGTCTTTCTCAATGGTACCCACTTGGCGTTCTGCCATCTCCCGTTCGCTTACCTTTTGGATTCCTTACCCGGTGTCTTGTTTAGCCCCTCTACGCGAGCGGCTGAGTTTCGCCGGCTGCATTATTCCTCCTGTATTCTCTCTGTTCCTCCTCTTTCAGTGTCGGGTCCTCCGGCAGTGCTCGCCTTCTCTCTGGTGTATAGTCTCCCACTCCGACTGCTGCCTTTCACTCGGCGGACTCTCGTGTTCACGAGTCACACCTCCTTTATTGTCCATTTGCACACGCTGCAGCCGTTCTGTCATTCACAAATCTGATTTACCTGAACTTTCACTTACCTTTGTCTACCTCTATTGCTTACCTGCATATATCACATCTGTGGAGGGCTTTCTGGGGTTCCCTTTGGTCAGGAAGTTATATCCTGCCAAGGTGGCCTCCAGTGGAGCCTGTCCTTACCTGCACAACAAAAGGGTCAAGATCAAGAAGAACCCAGAGGAAAATAAGACACAGAGGAAAGGGATTTCTGAGTCAAGGAACAGTTCACCTGAAGATACAGGTGAGGAGGGCTCTTGGGAAAGTACACCCGACTTTACCAGTTACGACACAAGTGCGAGGTAATTGCAAGGGGTGCAGGGGGAGAAGGTGCACATGCCAAGTGCTCGGAGAGGGGCAGCTAGGCGGGGGGAGAGACTGGTGCCCTTTAGAACTCATAGGTACCAGGCAGCCAGTCACTGTAGCAAACCAGGGGATGTTAGCAGGGGAGACGGGGAGGGAAGGACGAAGAGGAAAGCATGGTCTTGTGGAGCTTCTGGAAGTTAAGGAGGTCCGGCTTAAGCCTGAGAGGGGCAGGGAGACCATTCCAGAAGGAGGCTCTGGCAGAGGAGAGAGATCTACCCACCACTCTATGCTTAGAGAAGCATCTGATCTGCAAAGAGGTGGAGCTAGAAGACCAGAGGGCTCTAGTAGGGAGAGAGAGTTGGATGTAGCAGGGTCACAGGCCTCAGAAAGCCTTGTGGATGATGCAGAGTGTTTTGAACTTGATCCTAGCACCAACTGGGAGCCATTGGAGAGATTTTAGGTCTGGAGAGATGCGGTCCCTGGGCTTGAAGACAAGGATAAGTCTTGCAGTCCTATTCTGGATTAGTTGAAGGGGGCGAACAGAGGATAAAGGAAGACTGAGGAAGAGGCTGTTGCAGTAGTCCAATGTAGAGAGGACCAGAGATCTGGAGACATTGAGCTTCTGGGGTAAGGGGAGGAAGGGGAGAATGCCTCTGAGGAAGTGTAGCTAAAAGTGGGACTTCTTGGCAAGTTCTGCGATGTGAGGAGAGAAGAAAAGAGAGGAGTCAAAGATAACACCAATGTTTTTTGCATTTCAAGAGGGTGAGGAAAGGGGACCCAGAGAGGGCGGCCATGGTGTAGGAGGGAGCTGGAATCCCAATGAGAAGAATCTCAGTCTTACTGGCATTAAGGCAGAGATCATTGGCAGCACACTACTCCTGGATAGCAGGCAGACTGTCAGGAATGAGAGAGGAGGAATAGGAGGCAGTAGGGGGACGCTTGAAGGAGAGCTGTATCATCAGCATAACAGTGGAAGTAAGGAGAGAAGGAGGAGATCATTTGGGCAAGGTAGATGTTGAAGACCCACAGCAAGAGGATTGCGCCTTGAGAGATGTTGCAGGTGGAGAGTGTGATAGGGGAGAGAAAAGGACTCAATTGAACCTTGGAAGATCGGCCAGAGAGGAAATAGGTCAACCAGTCCAATGCCTGGCCTGCGATGCCAAGGGTGTCACAGAGCCGATTAATCAGGGTGGCCTGATTGACTGTGTTAAAGGCAGAGGAAAGCTCCAGAAGGATAAGAACAGATAGAGAGTTGAGAGCAGGTCTTCACTGGTGTTCAATAGAGCAGCTACTGTGCCTCTGGCTGCTCTGAAGTCAGACTGCTGGTCGTGGAGACAACCAACAGATTCAGTGTGTTGGATCAGTTGGGAACTAGCCAGCTTCTCCAGGAGTTTACCCAAGAAGGGGGTAATGGAGATAGGGCGATAGTTAGCCAGGCAGGAGGGGTCGGCAGAATGCTTTTTGAGGAGAGAATGCACAAGGGAGTGCTTGAGGGGTAGTTGGATGGAGCCAGTGGCAGAAGAGTGATTACAGAAATCAGCCATGGATTGCACAAGGGAGGCAATGTTGTCCTTGATAGTTTTTGGAGGAGCAGGGGAGCACCTGTTTGGAGGAGACATTCATAGAGAGTACTTGTCTAGAGACCTCCTCTGGTGCTATGGACAAGAAACAGGATAGTAGAAGTGAAGAGGAGATGGGGCCAAGGGATGTCTGAGAGCTGGGGAGGGAGGAGTCAGAGGCAGGAGTGGGAGGGGGAATGAAAGTGGCGGCAAAAGCAGCAACTCGCACTCGCATCATCGGTGGAATGACAGCGAAGGAGACTGGCAGTGCAGACAGGGGCTTAGCCGGGGGACCTAAGAGATCCAGGTGAAAGGACAGGAGAGAGGTGTAGTGAGAGTGTTGAAGATGGGAATGTCTTTTGAGATGAGAGCATCCAAGATATGTCCGGATGGGTGCATCGGACCAGAGGGATGAATGATGAGGGAAATAAAGTCACAGAGGCTGCGGAAGAGTCCAGTGTATGAATCAGGAGAGTCAAGGTGAATATAGAAGTCTCCTAGGAGGAGAAGTTTGGAGGTGAAGGCAAGTAGAGAAGAGGTGAGGTCAGACCACTCCAAGAGGAAGAGGGGGACTAGACCAGGGGTCCTGTTGATGGTGGCGAGAGTCAGCGAGAAGGTTGGAGAGACACCAAGCCTGCAGGCGTGGCATTCGAAGGAAGATTAAGTCTGAGTGGGAATGATAGTAGCAGGGACCCATACAGGGAAGATCAAGGACAGTCCGCCTCCAGACGAGTTAGCCCTGGGCTCAGAAGGATCTTGTAGCCCTCGGGGAGGAGTGTGTGAAAAGCAGTGACAGAGCTGGCAGTGAACCACATCTAAGTGAGAGCGAGAATGTCAAGGTCAAAGTCTTCAAGAAGGAGACAGATATCAGAGAAGTGTTTAACAGCAGAGCAAAAGTTATGGGTAGCTAGGTGAAGGTGGTTTCCACCTTCGAAGGTCTTTTGAGGAGGGGTACAGGGAAGTGGTATTCCTGTCTGTGGTGGAAAAGGGGGCCAGAGGGGTGGCAGACAGAGGAGTGGCAGGAGAGGAGTGGAATATGATGAGAGATGGAAGACGCCTTTCAAGAAGGAAGAGATTAGGCTGAGATGCCTGAGCCATGACAGTGCCATTCTGATAGACAATAATGATGCACCTAGTGGATGAGAAGCATGCCAAGAGTACAGAGACCATGTGTGAAGTCCATAGGTCTGGCGAGGGAGCGAAAAAGAGGATGTCTGTGACAGTCTGTCTGGAAGAAGCGTTGACATAGGTGTCTGCGATGGGCAGGCCTGGATTAGAGACCAAGTGATCTTTTTTTGAACTTTTTGCTTCCAAGTTTCGAGAGAGAGGTATGATAGGTGAAAGAGTAGCAGTTAGAGTAAGTAGAAGAGATGGCAAGCACCATGGAGGGAGAGGGCAGAGAAATGGAAAGAAGGAGAGACGGAAACAGAGAAACTGTCATGACCACTGTGAGGGGGCACAGGTTGTGCCACAAGCAAGCTCCCACCAGAACTCTGAGGCCCTTAAAACCACTGCAAAAGGGCTCCTGGAGCCAGTCCTGGTGCCTTTGGCACTAGGCTCATATGTAGGAAGGAAGGCCTGTTCAAACGAGGTCCCATTTATGTACATGGGCCTTTAAATCCAACATGGAAGCACCCACACAGTCTAGTTCTAAGAACCAAGCCATGCGGTCTAGTGTTTTGGGTGTGGCAGGCCTGGAACTATTTTCCCTGGTACTACTTTACCTGGGCTATATAGACCACACCCTGACTGCAGAACACGCTTCGAGTTATTCTGCAACCCGCAGCGTGACGCTCACCATGTCCTGCTCCTGGTCTTCAGCTTCTTCCTGTAATCCTGCAAGAACAAGAACAAGATTATTCTGTTTTACCTGAGAAAACACCATTCAGCACTCGGCATCTCAACTGCGCTGCAATCTGTGGAAACCGAGAGAAGAAGAAACATCGGTGTGCAGTCATAATATCGAAAAAAAATGTCGAAAGACAAACATGTCGAAAACAAAATGTCGAAAAAAAAGTCGAATGTTTTATTTTTTTATTTATATATATTTTTTGGGTTTAGTAAGTAAAAAAAAGGGGTAAAATAATAAAAATAGAAAAAAAGGGGATTGGGGGGGAACTCCCCCATTTCGAATAAAAAACGTAATGAAAAAGAAATGCGACTTTTTTTTCGAATTTTTTTTTTCGATATTTTGACTTTCGACATTATTGTTTTCGATGTAATGACTATAAACCGAAACATCACTCACCTGCGAGTACTAGTTTAAGGACTTCCAGCGAACCGCTACCACTGCAACATCTGCAAAGAAAAAGAGACATATTCAGGTTCGCTTTCAATATTAACCAACCGCACAGCACTGTACTTACCTTAACGGATTCCGGGGGCCTGTTTTTCATCGCGCTCTCATCCACTCGCAGCACCACAGCGGCATGTGAGGAGAAGAAGAAGAAAACACAGGTTAGCTTTAAAAGACAATAAAGGCGCTGCGCTTTGCGCTTTCTTACCTAGAAAACGTGCCTCTCCATCCGGCACGCAAGCATCAAATCCTTTGCACCTGAAAAGAAGGAGATAAAGACATTAATGAATTCCCACCATAAACAGAACAAAGACTTACAATTAACAAACTTACCAGCAGATTCGGGGTCACAGCAGGCCTGGGCCCAAGGAAGGAGTACTGCACCAGTGAAGCAACTCGGGCAGCTCGCCAACAAACTTCAAGCGCCCTGCACAAGAAACGCAGGACGGATAGATCACCCTACAAATAACCCGGTGGGAAGGGGATCGGTCAGAGGCAGGTGGGAGATTCACCCGCTAGAGACAGTTATCACAAATCCTCCCTTCTGTGATTGCAGATTCATTATTCAGCACTGGGCAACTACGCATCCAGGGTTCCAGATCTCAGAGCCTTCCAGACGCCCCCGGGGATATCAGGTGAGCGTAACAGAACACAAAGCCTTTAAACCTTATCCACCTGGGTGTCATGGAGACATCTGAAACTGATCAGTTAGCCCAGCTTTTGGGACAATTACGCGCACAATACACAACAAGCTCACCAGGCGGCCTAGCAGCAAGACAGTTGCAGACAAGTCAGATGCATGAGACAGCCCAGGTCACAGAAAAACAGGTTGGGTAACTTGAAGCAAGGAGAGACTCCCCTTACTTGGTGCTAAGGGTAGCAGGAGCTCCTAAGCTTTCCAAAGTGGTGTGCATCATCAGGAGCCCTCCACCATTAGCGCCACTTTGCCATGCCTGCAGCCGTCCATCCAGTCTGCAAAGCCCAGCAGAAATGCTGCTGCATGCTGCATGCTGCTGCTGAGTATACCAGCTTCCACTAAGAAGGGACCAGGAGGGGCAGCTGCCACTCATGCGGCATACACTGTGCTGTAGGTTGAGAAAACCAAAACAAAAGCAGATCCCCAGTCTCTAGCATGCGTACAGCAAGTCGATCCAACATTCACTGCAACCTCCTCTGCCAGTTGCATCCTGGAGTGGGTATCATTGTAATATTATAGTGCCACTAGCTTTGACATGTATCTGAAAGGTAGTGGCAGTCTTACATTAGAAAAGCTGCACCACTGGAGACCTTCAGTACCGACACCATAAATATGCACTCAGGAATGCTTATTTGCACGGGTGTGTGTGGGGAGGGTAATCCCACGCAGATCCTCACTCTAGGATGGTTAATAGGGCCAAAAGGTGTGCCAAGCCCAATAGCGCGCAGATCAGGGGGCCTCCTCTGCTACAGAGACACACCAACACCAGACAGGAATGCTGCTGTTAGAGCCACAGGCAGGTACCAGCTTCACCCTACTCAGCCGTGCACCGTCACCTCAGCCTGAGTAGCCACCTAGGCAGGCACTGCAGTCAGAGGAGCCACTAGACAGTGCAAGAGCCATGGGTCACAGGTCTTGGCTTTCCACTCTCCCGATGCATCGCGCTGACACTAGGAGCCACCACAATCCCAGACTTTGATTCAAAGCAACAGCTGAACACCTTCTGACTCGTACCATAAGCAGGTGTCCTCCAGCGTCGGAGCCTAACCAGTCCCCGCACACACTCTGTGACCCTCAAGGCAGGCCACGGCCGTTGTTGGTGTAACACCCCTCCAGTGAGCTTCCAGGACACAATATTGAGCCCAGGCAGTGCTCAGGGCATACCAAGCATGGCTCTCACCAACATAAGACTGGGGCAACATTCAAAGAAACCAAAAAGGGCGATCTGCACCTCTCCACGGGCCCAGCAACGGTCTTAGAAACTGTCCACAGGCTCCCCATTGTTGGCGCCCCAGGCAATGCCACCTACTACCACCAGTAGAGCCCCTCTAAGGGTAAATTCCATGTGTTGCCAACCTCCTAATGACAGACAGTCAATGCGCCACCACGCGCTCCTAATTAAGGCCACAAGCATACAGTGGGGGACCTGGATGCTGCATAATGGGTGCTATAACAGGGTAGAGCCACTCCAAGCCCCGAAGCACAGAGTCCTCATTTGGGGTACATGCTCGCACACGTATCTGCAGCCACTTGCGGAGGCTGTGGGCTCTCCGATGGCATGCACGTTCGGCAATTAAATAGCCAATCCTCCTCTGGCACAGCACGGATTGCTGCTCCTACATTTTGAAGCTTCCGACCCTGCTGCGAGCTGTATGTCGGTCGGGGCTCCACTGCTCTCCCGGCTTGAATTTCGCCGCATCACAAAGGCATTTGCTGGGCCTCCAAATGCTCTGCAGCATCACACAGCGCAAAGACCGGGGCAGCACCATATGCCTCTCCAATGCCAGGTATACAGCATTAATGATAGATTTATTGCGGGCGAGCAGGGAGCTCACACCAGGTCGGCCATCAGGGCGGCCATCTTGGGTGGGGTGTATCAATGCGTGAAGGCTCATATCAATAGCCTAGTGTCCAGCACGTCTTACTACTTGTTACTTATTACCGCTATTTGCTTCACTTAGACCCTTTCTTGATTTCTCAAACTGCCCTACCCTAGCCCGTGCCATCATCAGAGCCCGCCTTGATTATTGCTCTAGCTTTTTGCAGGGTATTGCAAAGGGTGCAATTAAATGACTTCAAGTGGTTCAAAATAATGCAGTTCACGTGGTGTTGGGGCTGCAGAAATCAGATCATGTTACTGATGACAGACGATCCCTACAATGGCTGCCCATTGGTAGGCGCATCACATTCCGGACTCTGTGCATTGCCCACACTTGTCTTCATGGGAAAAGCCTAGCTATCTAGCAGGCTGTCCTGGCTCCCTCATAGGGGAACTCTCAGGTCTAACAATTCTTGCCTCCTCCTAAATCCTGAGACTACATTGTCACTTGTCTCAGAAGGATCCTTCACCTGTGCTGCTCCGCGTTTGTGGAATTCCCTGCCTCCTGAACTAAGGGCTTGCTCCTCCTTAGCAGCTTTCAAACGCAGCCTAAAACTATGTTATTTGACTAAACTCTGTTTTCTCTGACTGACTGCATTGATCCAATTTGACTAACTGATTGGTGTGTTATGTGTGTTCCTGTTTTCAGCGCTTCTATAGCCATGGGCTTATTGTCTTTAGCGCTATAGAAATTAAATAAATAAATAAGAGAGTCTGGTGTGCATGGGGAGGATTCTCCAGAGTCTGTGTGTACAGTCAGACAAGGCCTGTCTTTTGGTTCTTTCCTTCCTGCACCAGCGGAGTTCAAGTCTGCACATGTCTTTACTTTTGGTGGATTTTAGGCTTCCAGAGATGCCGAGTTTCAGAGTGCGGTAGTTTGGGGACTTCAGGTTATAGCCTTGTAGATGATGCAGCAGGATTTTAAGGTGATACAGGCTTGATGCAGGAGCAAAAAAAAAATGGCGGCACCTGGGGAACGACCTCTGGTGGCTGGAAATAGCGGGTGGAGAATGTATATTCTCGCCTGTTGTTCAAGCCACCTGATTGGCTCAGCGACCCCTGAGTTTGAATGATGGTTAGCGCTTAGATGCCTCGGCCATAGACACTTTATAAATACACGCAGACATATGTGTGGGATTTATAAAGTGTGAACCAAGCTGAGAAGTAACAGAGCACGGTACATAGGGAGAGTACCCTGGGGTAAAAAAGTAAGGGTACTGGGCAGCAGAGGGTGAACATGGGAGCAGGGGAAAGTAAGAACTCCACAGAGGGAGTTTTAGGGTTGAGGTTAGTGGTCAGTGATTGGTGAGATGGTCTTTGAAAAGAAGGATCTTCAGTTCCTTTCTGAAGGGCCAGTTTTATATCAACCAAAGAATATCGAATCCAGGAACACGCAGAATGCTGCCTGATAGTGGCACTTATGGAATCGAGCACACATTCCTTGCACTATATTTATTGATCTGTGCAGCACACAACCTCAATTGTCTCTAGGCGCTACAATTCCGGACAGCTGGAGGCGCAATGGCAGGCCCACAAACAGTGCAGTGGTATGCCCAATAGTGGCTCCCGTGCCTGCTGGGCCTAGCGAGAAGGCACGCCTCACTGATGACGCCCAATGAGGCTGGACCACTTCTGGGGATATTTGTGGTCGCGTTCAGAAGGGATGTGACCAAGCAGTTCAGGGCTGGACTGCCCCTTTTGGGGTGGGACCAAGCCTGATTTGCATATGGACTTTGGAGGGTTGCCCAGAGCAATGCCAGAGGTTATGATTAAGTCTAAACCTTCCAGCCACCACCTCTTTTGTTTTGTTTATGAAACGGGATGCTGCCAAGAAGGCAAACAAACCGAGTGTGAAGCATGAGCCAAGGAAAGCGAGAAGGGAACAGTGGAGGGACAAAGGCAGACGATGCATAGACGAACCAGGGATATGGGCGTAGGGGATGGAGAGCTGAGCCTCAGGGAAGGAAAGCTTGATCTCCCCAGCTTCAACAGGGATTCTCTAGCAGCTAGAGTCCCAGAGTGAGGCGCTGTACCCATACCAGGTAGAGGCAAATGCACATCCCTTGTGTACTGAACCCTCTCCATCATACATGATTAGGCCATGAAGAAGGTTATGTGTATCACGTCCCTTTGTCTCCCCACGTATAGTGAGTAAGGACTCAGGTAAGAGACTGCCCCGGCCTATCACAGCGGTCGCGTGGGGGCTGATGGAAAGATGTTCCCAACAGGCAACGAGCCTGCAAGTGGCCCTTAATTACCTGCTATTAAATGGAACAATGGCTGTAGCTTACTGCGACTGCTGCGCCTTCATATCTGTCATTGTAATGTCCCTCACGTGCAGGATGTTGATCGCATGTGTGATGACATCCCATCCTTTCAGGCCTCCTACGCAGAATGCACGGCGCTTTCCAAGCCCCCCACGCACTCCCCATCATACAACATCAGTCAGCTATGTTCATTTCGGAAAAAAAGGTTTCCATTAAACAATACATATTAAAAGCACAGCATTTCATAAATCAATACAAATTACGTAATATAAAAAGGGTGACCATATTTTGAACGGTATCCAGTTATTATGTCGAAAAAAAATTTCGAATGACAAATATGTCGAAAACATTTTACCGACATTTTTTTTCTCGAATGTATTATTTTTTAATTTACATGTTTTTATTCTGTTTCGCGAGCAAACAAAAAGGGTTAAAAAAAAAGGGGGTTTAGGGGGGACCACCCATTTCAAACAAAAAATAACCAAAAAAAGACATTCAAAATATTTTTTTTCGGTAAAATTGTTTCGACATTTTGGCATTCGAAAAAATGTAATTCGAAATACTCACTATAAACCATTTTGAACATAAAAAACAGATTCAGGCCACGGACATAGAAGTAGGACTAAAGATTCAGTGGTGAAACTAGTCGTACTTCTATGTGGGTGGCCTGTCCGGTGTCAAGTTGAAAAACAGAACGCTTATTGGGACCCAGAGGAAGGTATCTGGGAGGGGGTGAAAATCGAGTAAGGAGAGCGCCCAGGATCACGAGACTATTTTTATGTTTTAAAACCATCTGGGATTTGCAGATCAGGTGGATGCCATCCCGTTTTTTAAGCAAACCGTGGAAAAATCATGACATCCGGCCAAAAACTGGGATGGTATTCACCAATCCCCAAATCCCAGGGCAGGGTTTTTAAACTTAAAAAAGTCACGGGACCCCGGAATGAAGGTGCAAATACCCGTACAGTCCTGACAACTGTGACGTCTGCTCACACTCAAAATAGCTCACCCGGGCAACATAGCATCAGAAAAATTCTTGCAAACCACCATAAAAATCAGTAGAATCAATAGAAGTCTTCCTTATCTTAAAAGCCTAGACAGGACATTTCAAATTAGCTGTAAGCAGATAGAAAAGGGCCGATCGGAAGTGGTTAAAATTCATCCGTTTAAAAATTGCCATATTGGTTTTCCGTCTAATGTGCTGGTACGCCGGACAGAATATCACAGAATGCAACATGTCTTCAATAGAAGGGTTACATCGCGGGCCGCTTGCTTCTTCTGTCCGGCCATACCACTTTCCGGAAATAGTTTTGAGTGGCAAAAGACTAAACCGTGCAGGCATAATTAGCCACCAGCGGAAGTTGTACTGCTCCATCGCAAATAAGTCTGCAAAATGTAGGGGCTTGAAATTGCTGCATGGCTACGATTGGAATTCATTAGGAGCTCTTTGGTTTCACGTGAATCCCTCGACTGGGCAATTAGAGGCAGTTTGTATGTTCATCCTGCAATTTTCCGTCCAATAAGGTTGCGGGCAGGAAAAGCGCTTGTGCGTTAACTCTCCTTAAACTCATGTTTATCCAGGGAATGTTAAGGGCGTCATTCTCCCTGAGCAATTCGTTTAATAACAAACTGTGTGAGTGAGGCCTTTGCATTTGCCCAGATCTTCAGTAAGTGCAACACTGGTTCCAGCTTAGGCTCATCTTCTACGAGGCCTTGGCATTTGCCCAGATCCTCAGCCAGTGTACCACTGGTTCCAGCTTCAACTCATATTCTACGAGGGTTTTGGCATTTGCCCAGATTCTCAGCCAGTCCATCACTGGTTCCAGCTTCAGCTCATCTTCACTAAGGCCTTGGCATTTGCCCAGATCCTCAGCCATTGCATCACTGGTTCCAGCTCATCTTCAATGAGGCCTTGGCATTTGCCCAGATGTTCAGCCAGTGCATCACTGGCTCCAGCTTCAGCTCACCTTCACCGAGGCCTTGTCTTTTGCCCAGATCCTCAGCCAGAGCATTACTGGTTCCAGCTTCTGCTCATCTTCTATGAGGCTTTAGCATTTGCCCATATCCTCAACCAGTGCATCACTGGTTCCAGCTTCGGCTCATCTTCTACGAGGCCTTGGCATTTGCCCAGATCCTCAGCCAGTGCATCACTGGTTCCAGCTTCGGCTCATCTTCTATGAGGCCTTGGCATTTGCCCAGATCCTCAGCCAGTGCATCACTGGTTCCAGCTTCGGCTCATATTCTACAAGGCGTTGGCATTTGCCCAGATCCTCAGCAAGTGTATCACTAGTTCCAGCTTCTGCTCATCATCTATGATGCCTTGGCATTTGCCCAGATCCTCAGCCAGTGCATCACTGGTCCCAGCTTCGGCCCATATTCTGCGCGGCATTGGCATTTGCCCAGATCCTCAGCCAGTGCATCACTGGTTCCAGCTTCGGCTCATCTTCTATGAGGCCTTGACATTTGCCCAGAACCTCAGCCAGTGCATCACTGGTTCCAGCTGTGGCTCATCTTCTACGAGGCCTTGGCATTTGCCCACATCCTCAGCCAGTGCATCAATGGTTCCAGCTTCAGTGCATCTTCTAAGAGGCCTTGGCATTTGCACGGATCCTGAGCCAGTGAATCACCGGTTCCAGCTTCAGCTCATATTCTACGAGGCGTTGGCATTTGCCCAGATCTTCAGCCAGTCCATCACTGGTTCCAGCTTCAGCTCATCTTCACTGAGGCCTAGGCATTTGCCCAGATTCTCAGCCAGAGCATCACTGGTTCCAGTATCAGCTCACCTTCTATGAAGCCTTGGCATTTCCCCAGATCCTCAGCCAGTGCATCACTGGTTCCAGCTTTGGCTCATCTTCTATGAGGTCTTGGTATTTTCCCAGATCCTCAGCCAGTGCATCACTGGTTTCAGCTTCGGCTCATCTTCTACAAGGCCTTGGCATTTGCCCAGATGTTCAGCCAGTGCATCACTGGCTCCAGCTTCAGCTCACCTTCACCGAGGCCTTGTCTTTTGCCCAGATCCTCAGCCAGAGCATTACTGGTTCCAGCTTCAACTCATCTTCTATGAGGCCTTGGCATTTGCCCAGATCCTCAGCCAGTGCATCACTGGTTCCAGCTTAGGCTTATCTTCTAAGAGGCCTTGGCATTTGCACAGATCCTTAGCCAGTGCATCACTGGTTCCAGGTTCGGCTCATATTCTCGGAGGCATTGGCATTTGGCCAGGTCATCAGCCAGTGCATCACTACTTCCAGCTTCTGCTCATCTTTTGTGAGACCTTGGCATTTGCCCAGATCCTCAGCCAATGCATCACTGGTTCCAGCTGTGGTTCATCCTCTATGAGGCCTTGGCATTTGCCCAGATCTTCAGCCAGTACATCACTGGTCCCAGATTTGGCTCATCCTATAAGAGGCCTTGGCATTTGCACAGATCCTCTGCCAGTGAATCACTCGTTCCAGCTTCGCTTCATCTTCTATGAGGCTTTGGCATTTGCCCAGATCCTTAGCCAGTGCATCACTGGTTCCAGCTTCAGCTCATATTCTACGAGGTGTTGGCATTTGCCCAGATTCTCAGCCAGAGCATCACTGGTTCCAGCGTCAGATCATCTTTAATGAGGCCTTGGCATTTGCCCAGATCCTCAGCCAGTGCTTCACTGGTTCGAGCATTTGGCTCATCTTCTATGAGGCCTTGGCATTTGCACAGATCCTCAGCCAGTGCATCACTGGTTCCAGCTTCGGCTCATCTTCTATGAGGCTTTGGCATTTGCTCAGATCCTTAGCCAGCCCATCACTGGGTCCAGCGTCAGCTCATCTTCACCGAGTCCTTGGCATTTGCCCAGATCCTCATCCAGCGCATCACTGGTTCCAGCTTTAGGTCACCTTCTAAGAGGCCTTGGCATTTGCCCAGATACTTTAGAAGTGCATCACTGGTTCCAGCTTCGGCTTATCTTCTAAGAGGCCTTGGCATTTGCCCAGATCCTCAGCCAGTGCATCACTGGTTCCAGCTTTGGCTCATCTTCTATGAGCCTTGGCATTTGCCCAGATCCTCAGCCAGTGCATCACTGGTTCCAGCTTCGGCTCATGTTCTATGAGGCCTTGTCATTTTCCCGGATCCTCAGCCAGTGCATCACTGGTTCCAGCTTCAGCTCATCTTCTACGAGGCCTTGCCCTTTGCCCAGATCCTCAGCCAGTGCATCGCTGGTTGGAGCTTTGGCTCATCTTCTAAGAGGCCTTGGCATTTGCCCAGATCCTCAGCCAATGCAGCACTGGTTCCAGCTTCGGCTCATATTCCTCGAGGCCTCCGCATTGCCCAGATGCTCAGCCAGTGGATCACTGGTTCCAGCTTCGGCTCATCTTCTAAGAGTACTTGGCATTTTCCCAGATCCTCAGCCAGTGCATCAATGGTTCTAGCTTTGGCTCATCTTGTAAGAGGCCTTGCAATTTGCCCAGATATTCAGCCAGTGCATCACTGTTTTCAGCTTCGGCTCATCTGCTAAGAGGTCTTGGAATTTGCCCAGATCCTCAGCCAATGCACCACTGGTTCCAGCTTCGGCTCATCTTCTATGAGGCCTTGGCATTTGCCCAGATCTTCAGCCAGTACATCACTGGTCCCAGCTTTGGCTCATCCTATAAGAGGCCTTGGCATTTGTACAGATCCTCTGCCAGTGAATCACCGGTTCCAGCTTCAGCTCATATTCTACGAGGCGTTGGCATTTGCCCAGATCTTCAGCCAGTCCATCACTGGTTCCAGCTTCAGCTCATCTTCACTGAGGCCTAGGCATTTGCCCAGATTCTCAGCCAGAGCATCACTGGTTCCAGCGTCATCTCATCTTCTATGAGGCCTTGGAATTTGCCCAGATCCTCAGCCAGTGCTTCACTGGTTCCAGCTGTGGCTCATCTTCTATGAGGCCTTGGCATATGCTCACATCCTCAGCCACTACATCACTGGTTCCAGCTGTGGCTCATCTTCTAAGAGGCCTTGGCATTTGCCCACATCCTTAGCCAGTGCATCAATGGTTCCAGCTTCAGTGCATCTTCGAAGAGGCCTTGGCATTTGCACGGAATCTGAGCCAGTGAATCACCGGTTCCAGCTTCAGCTCATATTCTACGAGTCGTTGGCATTTGCCCAGATCTTCAGCCAGTCCATCACTGGTTCCAGCTTCAGCTCATCTTCACTGAGGCCTTGGCATTTGCCCAGATTCCCAGCCAGAGCATCACTGGTTCCAGTATCAGCTCACCTTCTATGAGGCCTTGGCATTTGCCCAGATCCTCAGCAATTGCTTCACTGGTTCGAGCATTCGGCTCATCTTCTATGAGGCCTTGGCATTTGCCCACATCCTCAGCCACTACATCACTGGTTCCAGCTGTGGCTCATCTTCTATGAGGCCTTGGCATTTCCCCAGATCCTCAGCCAGTGCATCACTGGTTCCAGCCGTGGCTCATCTTCTATGAGGCCTTGGCATTTCCCCAGATCCTCAGCCACTACATCACTGGTTTCAGCTTCGGCTCATCTTCTACAAGGCCTTGGCATTTGCCCAGATGTTCAGCCAGTGCATCACGGGTTCCAGCTTCAGCTCATCCTCTACGAGGCTTTGGCATTTGCCCAGATCCTCAGTCAGTGCATCACTGGTTCCAGCTTTGGCTCATCTTCTACGAGGCCTTGGCATTTGCCCAAATCATTATCCAGTGCATCACTGGTTCCAGCTTCGGTGCATCTTCTAAGAGCCCTTTGCATTTGCACAGATCCCCAGCCAGTGCATCACTGGTTCCAGCTTCGGCTCATATTCTATGCGGCATTGGCATTTGCCCAGATCCTCAGCCAGTGCATCAATGGTTCCAGCTTCAGTGCATCTTCTAAGAGGCCTTGGCATTTGCACGGATCCTGAGCCAGTGAATCACCAGTTCCAGCTTCAGCTCATATTCTACGAGGCGTTGGCATTTGCCCAGATCTTCAGCCAGTCCATCACTGGTTCCAGCTTCAGCTCATCTTCACTGAGGCCTAGGCATTTGCCCAGATTCCCAGCCAGAGCATCACTGGTTCCAGTATCAGCTCACCTTCTATGAGGCCTTGGCATTTGCCCAGATCCTCAGCAATTGCTTCACTGGTTTGAGCATTCGGCTCATCTTCTAAGAGGCCTTGGCATTTGCCCACATCCTCAGCCACTCCATCACTGGTTCCAGCTGTGGCTCATCTTCTATGAGGCCTTGGAATTTGCCCAGATCCTCAGCCAATGCACCACTGGTTCCAGCTTCGGCTCATCTTCTATGAGTTCTTGGCATTTGCCCAGATCTTCAGCCAGTACCTCACTGGTTCCAGCTTTGGCTCATCCTATAAGAGGCCTTGGCATTTGTACAGATCCTCTGCCAGTGAATCACTGGTTCCAGCTTCAGCTCATATTCTACGAGGCGTTGGCATTTGCCCAGATCTTCAGCCAGAGCATCACTGGTTCCAGCGTCAGATCATCTTCTATGAGGCCTTGCAATTTGCCCAGATCCTCAGCCAGTGCTTCACTGGTTCCAGCTTCAGCTCATCTTCACTGAGGCCTAGGCATTTGCCCAGATTCTCAGCCAGAGCATCACTGGTTCCAGCGTCAGATCATCTTCTATGAGGCCTTGCAATTTGCCCAGATCCTCAGCCAGTGCTTCACTGGTTCCAGCATTCAGCTCATCTTCTATGAGGCCTTGGCATTTGCCCACATCCTCAGCCACTACATCACTGGTTCCAGCTGTGGCTCATCTTCTAAGAGGCCTTGGCATTTGCCCACATCCTTAGCCAGTGCATCAATGGTTCCAACTTCAGTGCATCTTCTAAGAGGCCTTGCCATTTGCACGGATCCTGAGCCAGTGAATCACCGGTTCCAGCTTCAGCTCATATTCTACGAGGCGTTGGCATTTGCCCAGATCTTCAGCCAGTCCATCACTGGTTCCAGCTTCAGCTCATCTTCACTGAGGCCTAGGCATTTGCCCAGATTCCCAGCCAGAGCATCACTGGTTCCAGTATCAGCTCACCTTCTATGAGGCCTTGGCATTTACCCAGATCCTCAGCAATTGCTTCACTGGTTCGAGCATTCGGGCCTTGGCATTTGCCCACATCCTCAGCCACTTCATCACTGGTTCCAGCTGTGGCTCTTCTTCTATGAGGCCTTGGCATTTCCCCAGATCCTCAGCCAGTGCATCACTGGTTCCAGCTTTGGCTCATCTTCTATGAGGTCTTGGTATTTTCCCAGATCCTCAGCCAGTGCATCACTGGTTTCAGCTTCGGCTCATCTTCTACAAGGCCTTGGCATTTGCCCAGATGTTCAGCCAGTGCATCACTGGTTCCAGCTTCAGCTCATCCTCTACGAGGCTTTGGCATTTGCCCAGATCCTCAGTCAGTGCTTCACTGGTTCCAGCATTCGGCTCATCTTCTATGAAGCCTTGGCATTTGCCCACATCCTCAGCCACTACATCACTGGTTCCAGCTGTGGCTCATCTTCTAAGAGGCCTTGGCATTTGCCCACATCCTTAGCCAGTGCATCAATGGTTCCAACTTCAGTGCATCTTCTAAGAGGCCTTGCCATTTGCACGGATCCTGAGCCAGTGAATCACCGGTTCCAGCTTCAGCTCATATTCTACGAGGCGTTGGCATTTGCCCAGATCTTCAGCCAGTCCATCACTGGTTCCAGCTTCAGCTCCTCTTCACTGAGGCCTAGTCATTTGCCCAGATTCCCAGCCAGAGCATCACTGGTTCCAGTATCAGCTCACCTTCTATGAGGCCTTGGCATTTACCCAGATCCTCAGCAATTGCTTCACTGGTTCGAGCATTCGGGCCTTGGCATTTGCCCACATCCTCAGCCACTACATCACTGGTTCCAGCTGTGGCTCATCTTCTATGAGGCCTTGGCATTTCCCCAGATCCTCAGCCAGTGCATCACTGGTTCCAGCTTTGGCTCATCTTCTATGAGGTCTTGGTATTTTCCCAGATCCTCAGCCAGTGCATCACTGGTTTCAGCTTCGGCTCATCTTCTACAAGGCCTTGGCATTTGCCCAGATGTTCAGCCAGTGCATCACTGGTTCCAGCTTTGGCTCATCTTCTACGAGGCCTTGGCATTTGCCCAGATCATTATCCAGTGCATCACTGGTTCCAGCTTCGGTGCATCTTCTAAGAGCCCTTTGCATTTGCACAGATCCTCAGCCAGTGCATCACTGGTTCCAGCTTCGGCTCATATTCTATGCGGCATTGGCATTTGCCCAGATCCTCAGCCAGTGCATCACTGGTTCCAGCTTTGGTTCATCTTCTATGAGGCCTTGACATTTGCCCAGAACCTCAGCCAGTGCATCACTGGTTCCAGCTGTGGCTCATCTTCTACGAGGCCTTGGCATTTGCCCACATCCTCAGCCAGTGCATCAATGGTTCCAGCTTCAGTGCATCTTCTAAGAGGCCTTGGCATTTGCACGGATCCTGAGCCAGTGAATCACCGGTTCCAGCTTCAGCTCATATTCTACGAGGCGTTGGCATTTGCCCAGATCTTCAGCCAGTCCATCACTGGTTCCAGCTTCAGCTCATCTTCACTGAGGCCTAGGCATTTGCCCAGATTCCCAGCCAGAGCATCACTGGTTCCAGTATCAGCTCACCTTCTATGAGGCCTTGGCATTTGCCCAGATCCTCAGCAATTGCTTCACTGGTTCGAGCATTCGGCTCATCTTCTATGAGGCCTTGGCATTTTCCCACATCCTCAGCCACTACATCACTGGTTCCAGCTGTGGCTCATCTTCTATGAGGCCTTGGCATTTCCCCAGATCCTCAGCCAGTGCATCACTGGTTCCAGCTTTGGCTCATCTTCTATGAGGTCTTGGTATTTTCCCAGATCCTCAGCCAGTGCATCACTGGTTTCAGCTTCGGCTCATCTTCTACAAGGCCTTGGCATTTGCCCAGATGTTCAGCCAGTGCATCACTGGTTCCAGCTTCAGCTCATCCTCTACGAGGCTTTGGCATTTGCCCAGATCCTCAGTCAGTGCATCACTGGTTCCAGCTTCGGCTCATTTCCTACGAGGCCTAGCATTTGCCCAGATCCTCAGCCAGTGCATCACTGGTTCCATGTCCAGCTCACCTCCTGTGAGGCCTTGGCATTTGCCCAGATCCTCAGCCAGTGCATCAATGGTTCTAGCTTTGGCTCATCTTGTAAGAGGCCTTGGCATTTGCCCAAATATTCAGCCAGTGCATCACTGGTTTCAGCTTCGGCTCATCTTCTAAGAGGTCTTGGAATTTGCCCAGATCCTCAGCCAATGCACCACTGGTTCCAGCTTCGGCTCATCTTCTATGAGGTCTTGGAATTTCCCCAGATCCTCAGCCAGTGCATCACTGGTTCCAGCTTTGGCTCATCTTCTATGAGGTCTTGGTATTTTCCCAGATCCTCAGCCAGTGCATCACTGGTTTCAGCTTCGGCTCATCTTCTACAAGGCCTTGGCATTTGCCCAGATGTTCAGCCAGTGCATCACTGGTTCCAGCTTCAGCTCATCCTCTACGAGGCTTTGGCATTTGCCCAGATCCTCAGTCAGTGCATCACTGGTTCCAGCTTCGGCTCATTTCCTACGAGGCCTAGCATTTGCACAGATCCTCAGCCAGTGCATCACTGGTTCCATGTCCAGCTCACCTTCTGTGAGGCCTTGGCATTTGCCCAGATCCTCAGCCAGTGCATCAATGGTTCTAGCTTTGGCTCATCTTGTAAGAGGCCTTGGCATGTGCCCAGATATTCAGCCAGTGCATCACTGGTTTCAGCTTCGGCTCATCTTCTAAGAGGTCTTGGAATTTGCCCAGATCCTCAGCCAATGCACCACTGGTTCTAGCTTCGGCTCATCTTCTATGAGGCCTTGGCATTTGCCCAGATCTTCAGCCAGTACATCACTGGTCCCAGCTTTGGCTCATCCTATAAGAGGCCTTGGCATTTGTACAGATCCTCTGCCAGTGAATCACCGGTTCCAGCTTCAGCTCATATTCTACGAGGCGTTGGCATTTGCCCAGATCTTCAGCCAGTCCATCACTGGTTCCAGCTTCAGCTCATCTTCACTGAGGCCTAGGCATTTGCCCAGATTCTCAGCCAGAGCATCACTGGTTCCAGCGTCAGCTCATCTTCTATGAGGCCTTGGAATTTGCCCAGATCCTCAGCCAGTGCTTCACTGGTCCCAGCATTCAGCTCATCTTCTATGAGGCCTTGGCATTTGCCCACATCCTCAGCCACTACATCACTGGTTCCAGCTGTGGCTCACCTTCTAAGAGGCCTTGGCATTTGCCCACATCCTTAGCCGGTGCATCAATGGTTCCAGCTTCAGTGCATCTTCTAAAAGGCCTTGGCATTTGCACGGATCCTGAGCCAGTGAATCACCGGTTCCAGCTTCAGCTCATATTCTACGAGGCGTTGGCATTTGCCCAGATCTTCAGCCAGTCCATCACTGGTTCCAGCTTCAGCTCATCTTCACTGAGGCCTAGGCATTTGCCCAGATTCCCAGCCAGAGCATCACTGGTTCCAGTATCAGCTCACCTTCTATGAGGCCTTGGCATTTGCCCAGATCCTCAGCAATTGCTTCACTGGTTCGAGCATTCGGCTCATCTTCTATGAGGCCTTGGCATTTCCCCAGATCCTCAGCCAGTGCATCACTGGTTCCAGCTTTGGCTCATCTTCTATGAGGTCTTGGTATTTTCCCAGATCCTCAGCCAGTGCATCACTGGTTCCAGGTCCGGCTCACCTTCTGTGAGGCCTTGGCATTTGCCAGTTTCCTCAGCCAGTGCATCACTGGTTCCAGCTTCAGCTCATATTCTATGAGGTATTGGCATTTGCCCAGATCCTCAGCCAGTCCATCACTGGCTCCAGCTTCAGCTCATTTTCACTGAGGCCTTGGCATTTGCCCAGATCCTCAGCCAGTGCATCACTGGTTCCAGCTTTGGCTCATCGTCTATGAGGTCTTGGTATTTTCCCAGATCCTCAGCCAGTGCATCACTGGTTCCAGGTCCGGCTCACCTTCTGTGAGGCCTTGGCATTTGCCAGTTTCCTCAGCCAGTGCATCACTGGTTCCAGCTTCAGCTCATATTCTATGAGGTATTGGCATTTGCCCAGATCCTCAGCCAGTCCATCACTGGCTCCAGCTTCAGCTCATTTTCACTGAGGCCATGGCATTTGCCCAGATACTCAGCCAGTGCATCACTGGTTCCAGCTTTGGCTCATCTTCTATGAGGCCTTGGCATTTGCACAGATCCTCAGCCAGTGAATCAGTGGTTCCAGCTTCAGCTCATCTTCTACGAGGCCTTGGCATTTGCCCAGGTTCCTTATCCAGTGCATCACTGGTTCCAGGTTCGCTCATCTTCTATGAAGCCTTGGCATTTGCCAAGATCCTCAGCCAGTGCATCACTGGTTCCAGCTTTGGCTCATCTTCTAAGAGGCCTTGGCATTTGCACAGATCCTCAGCCAGTGCATCACTGGTTCCAGCTTCGGCTCATCTTCTATGAGGCTTTGGCATTTACCCAGATCCTTAGCCAGTGCATCACTGGTTCCAGCTTCAGCTCATATTCTCGCAGGCATTGGCATTTGACCAGGTTCCTTATCCAGTGCATCACTGGTTCCAGGTTCGCTCATCTTCTATGAAGCCTTGGCATTTGCCAAGATCCTCAGCCAGTGCATCACTGGTTCCAGCTTTGGCTCATCCTATAAGAGGCCTTGGCATTTGGCCAGATCCTCAGCCAGTGCATCACTGGTCCCAACATCGGCTCATCTTCTAAGATGCCTTGGCATTTGGCCAGATCCTCAGACAGTGCATCACTGGTTCCAGCTTCGGCTCATATTTTCCGATGCATTGGCATTTTCCCAGATCCTAAGCTAGTGCATCACTGGTTCCAGCTTCAGCTCATCTTCTAAGAGGCCTTAGCATTTGCCCAGATCCTCATCCAGCGCATCACTGGTTCCACCTTTAGGTCACCTTCTAAGGGCCTTGGCATTTGCCCAGATCCTTTAGAAGTGCATCACTGGTTCCAGCTTCGGCTTATCTTCTAAGAGGCCTTGGCATTTGCGCATATCCTCAGCCAGTGCATCACTGGTTCCGGCTTTGGCTCATCTTCTATGAGCCTTGGCATTTGCCCAGATCCTCAGCCAGTGCATCACTGGTTCCAGCTTCGGCTCATATTCTATGAGGCCTTGTGATTTTCCCGGATCCTCAGCCAGTGCATCACTGGTTCCAGCTTCAGCTCATCTTCTACGAGGCCTTGCCCTTTGACCAAATCCTCAGCCAGTGCATCGCTGGTTCCAGCTTCAGCTCATCTTCTAAGAGGCCTTGGCATTTGCCCAGATCCTCAGCCAATGCAGCACTGGTTCCAGCTTCGGCTCATATTCTTTGAGGCCTTGGCATTTGCCAGTTTCCTCAGCCAGTGCATCACTGGCTCTAGCTTCAGCTCATATTCTATGAGGTATTGGCATTTGCACAGATCCTCAGCCAGTGAATCAGTGGTTCCAGCTTCAGCTCATCTTCTACGAGGCCTTGGCATTTGCCCAGGTTCCTTATCCAGTGCATCGCTGGTTCCAGGTTCGCTAATCTTCTATGAAGCCTTGGCATTTGCCCAGATCCTCAGCCAGTGCATCACTGGTTCCAGCTTTGGCTCATCTTCTAAGAGGCCTTGGCATTTGCACAGATCCTCAGCCAGTGCATCACTGGTTCCAGCTTCGGCTCATCTTCTATGAGGCTTTGGCATTTACCCAGATCCTTAGCCAGTGCATCACTGGTTCCAGCTTCAGCTCATATTCTCGGAGGCATTGGCATTTGACCAGGTCATCAGCCAGTGCATCACCACTTCCAGCTTCTGCTCATCTTTTGTGAGACCTTGGCATTTGCCCAGATCCTCAGCAACTGCATCACTGGTTCCAGCTGCGGCTCATATTCTATGAGGCCTTGGCATTTGCCCAGATCTTTAGCCAGTGCATCACTGGTCCCAGCTTTGGCTCATCCTATAAGAGGCCTTGGCATTTGCCCAGATCCTCAGCCAGTGCATCACTGGTTCCAGCTTCGGCTCATCTTCTATGAGGCCTTGGCATTTGCCCAGATCCTCAGCCAGTGCATCACTGGTTCCAGCTTCGGCTCATATTCTACAAGGCGTTGGCATTTGCCCAGATCCTCAGCAAGTGTATCACTAGTTCCAGCTTCTGCTCATCATCTATGATGCCTTGGCATTTGCCCAGATCCTCAGCCAGTGCATCACTGGTCCCAGCTTCGGCCCATATTCTGCGCGGCATTGGCATTTGCCCAGATCCTCAGCCAGTGCATCACTGGTTCCAGCTTCGGCTCATCTTCTATGAGGCCTTGACATTTGCCCAGAACCACAGCCAGTGCATCACTGGTTCCAGCTGTGGCTCATCTTCTACGAGGCCTTGGCATTTGCCCACATCCTCAGCCAGTGCATCAATGGTTCCAGCTTCAGTGCATCTTCTAAGAGGCCTTGGCATTTGCACGGATCCTGAGCCAGTGAATCACCGGTTCCAGCTTCAGCTCATATTCTACGAGGCGTTGGCATTTGCCCAGATCTTCAGCCAGTCCATCACTGGTTCCAGCTTCAGCTCATCTTCACTGAGGCCTAGGCATTTGCCCAGATTCCCAGCCAGATCATCACTGGTTCCAGTATCAGCTCACCTTCTATGAAGCCTTGGCATTTCCCCAGATCCTCAGCCAGTGCATCACTGGTTCCAGCTTTGGCTCATCTTCTATGAGGTCTTGGTATTTTCCCAGATCCTCAGCCAGTGCATCACTGGTTTCAGCTTCGGCTCATCTTCTACAAGGCCTTGGCATTTGCCCAGATGTTCAGCCAGTGCATCACTGGCTCCAGCTTCAGCTCACCTTCACCGAGGCCTTGTCTTTTGCCCAGATCCTCAGCCAGAGCATTACTGGTTCCAGCTTCAACTCATCTTCTATGAGGCCTTGGCATTTGCCCAGATCCTCAGCCAGTGCATCACTGGTTCCAGCTTAGGCTTATCTTCTAAGAGGCCTTGGCATTTGCACAGATCCTTAGCCAGTGCATCACTGGTTCCAGGTTCGGCTCATATTCTCGGAGGCATTGGCATTTGGCCAGGTCATCAGCCAGTGCATCACTACTTCCAGCTTCTGCTCATCTTTTGTGAGACCTTGGCATTTGCCCAGATCCTCAGCCAATGCATCACTGGTTCCAGCTGTGGTTCATCCTCTATGAGGCCTTGGCATTTGCCCAGATCTTCAGCCAGTACATCACTGGTCCCAGATTTGGCTCATCCTATAAGAGGCCTTGGCATTTGCACAGATCCTCTGCCAGTGAATCACTCGTTCCAGCTTCGCTTCACCTTCTATGAGGCTTTGGCATTTGCCCAGATCCTTAGCCAGTGCATCACTGGTTCCAGCTTCAGCTCATATTCTACGAGGTGTTGGCATTTGCCCAGATTCTCAGCCAGAGCATCACTGGTTCCAGCGTCAGATCATCTTTAATGAGGCCTTGGCATTTGCCCAGATCCTCAGCCAGTGCTTCACTGGTTCGAGCATTTGGCTCATCTTCTATGAGGCCTTGGCATTTGCACAGATCCTCAGCCAGTGCATCACTGGTTCCAGCTTCGGCTCATCTTCTATGAGGCTTTGGCATTTGCTCAGATCCTTAGCCAGCCCATCACTGGGTCCAGCGTCAGCTCATCTTCACCGAGTCCTTGGCATTTGCCCAGATCCTCATCCAGCGCATCACTGGTTCCAGCTTTAGGTCACCTTCTAAGAGGCCTTGGCATTTGCCCAGATACTTTAGAAGTGCATCACTGGTTCCAGCTTCGGCTTATCTTCTAAGAGGCCTTGGCATTTGCCCAGATCCTCAGCCAGTGCATCACTGGTTCCAGCTTTGGCTCATCTTCTATGAGCCTTGGCATTTTCCCAGATCCTCAGCCAGTGCATCACTGGTTCCAGCTTCGGCTCATGTTCTATGAGGCCTTGTCATTTTCCCGGATCCTCAGCCAGTGCATCACTGGTTCCAGCTTCAGCTCATCTTCTACGAGGCCTTGCCCTTTGCCCAGATCCTCAGCCAGTGCATCGCTGGTTGGAGCTTTGGCTCATCTTCTAAGAGGCCTTGGCATTTGCCCAGATCCTCAGCCAATGCAGCACTGGTTCCAGCTTCGGCTCATATTCCTCGAGGCCTCCGCATTGCCCAGATGCTCAGCCAGTGGATCACTGGTTCCAGCTTCGGCTCATCTTCTAAGAGTACTTGGCATTTTCCCAGATCCTCAGCCAGTGCATCAATGGTTCTAGCTTTGGCTCATCTTGTAAGAGGCCTTGCAATTTGCCCAGATATTCAGCCAGTGCATCACTGTTTTCAGCTTCGGCTCATCTGCTAAGAGGTCTTGGAATTTGCCCAGATCCTCAGCCAATGCACCACTGGTTCCAGCTTCGGCTCATCTTCTATGAGGCCTTGGCATTTGCCCAGATCTTCAGCCAGTACATCACTGGTCCCAGCTTTGGCTCATCCTATAAGAGGCCTTGGCATTTGTACAGATCCTCTGCCAGTGAATCACCGGTTCCAGCTTCAGCTCATATTCTACGAGGCGTTGGCATTTGCCCAGATCTTCAGCCAGTCCATCACTGGTTCCAGCTTCAGCTCATCTTCACTGAGGCCTAGGCATTTGCCCAGATTCTCAGCCAGAGCATCACTGGTTCCAGCGTCATCTCATCTTCTATGAGGCCTTGGAATTTGCCCAGATCCTCAGCCAGTGCTTCACTGGTTCCAGCTGTGGCTCATCTTCTATGAGGCCTTGGCATATGCCCACATCCTCAGCCACTACATCACTGGTTCCAGCTGTGGCTCATCTTCTAAGAGGCCTTGGCATTTGCCCACATCCTTAGCCAGTGCATCAATGGTTCCAGCTTCAGTGCATCTTCGAAGAGGCCTTGGCATTTGCACGGAATCTGAGCCAGTGAATCACCGGTTCCAGCTTCAGCTCATATTCTACGAGTCGTTGGCATTTGCCCAGATCTTCAGCCAGTCCATCACTGGTTCCAGCTTCAGCTCATCTTCACTGAGGCCTTGGCATTTGCCCAGATTCCCAGCCAGAGCATCACTGGTTCCAGTATCAGCTCACCTTCTATGAGGCCTTGGCATTTGCCCAGATCCTCAGCAATTGCTTCACTGGTTCGAGCATTCGGCTCATCTTCTATGAGGCCTTGGCATTTGCCCACATCCTCAGCCACTACATCACTGGTTCCAGCTGTGGCTCATCTTCTATGAGGCCTTGGCATTTCCCCAGATCCTCAGCCAGTGCATCACTGGTTCCAGCCGTGGCTCATCTTCTATGAGGCCTTGGCATTTCCCCAGATCCTCAGCCACTACATCACTGGTTTCAGCTTCGGCTCATCTTCTACAAGGCCTTGGCATTTGCCCAGATGTTCAGCCAGTGCATCACGGGTTCCAGCTTCAGCTCATCCTCTACGAGGCTTTGGCATTTGCCCAGATCCTCAGTCAGTGCATCACTGGTTCCAGCTTTGGCTCATCTTCTACGAGGCCTTGGCATTTGCCCAAATCATTATCCAGTGCATCACTGGTTCCAGCTTCGGTGCATCTTCTAAGAGCCCTTTGCATTTGCACAGATCCCCAGCCAGTGCATCACTGGTTCCAGCTTCGGCTCATATTCTATGCGGCATTGGCATTTGCCCAGATCCTCAGCCAGTGCATCAATGGTTCCAGCTTCAGTGCATCTTCTAAGAGGCCTTGGCATTTGCACGGATCCTGAGCCAGTGAATCACCAGTTCCAGCTTCAGCTCATATTCTACGAGGCGTTGGCATTTGCCCAGATCTTCAGCCAGTCCATCACTGGTTCCAGCTTCAGCTCATCTTCACTGAGGCCTAGGCATTTGCCCAGATTCCCAGCCAGAGCATCACTGGTTCCAGTATCAGCTCACCTTCTATGAGGCCTTGGCATTTGCCCAGATCCTCAGCAATTGCTTCACTGGTTTGAGCATTCGGCTCATCTTCTAAGAGGCCTTGGCATTTGCCCACATCCTCAGCCACTCCATCACTGGTTCCAGCTGTGGCTCATCTTCTATGAGGCCTTGGAATTTGCCCAGATCCTCAGCCAATGCACCACTGGTTCCAGCTTCGGCTCATCTTCTATGAGTTCTTGGCATTTGCCCAGATCTTCAGCCAGTACCTCACTGGTCCCAGCTTTGGCTCATCCTATAAGAGGCCTTGGCATTTGTACAGATCCTCTGCCAGTGAATCACTGGTTCCAGCTTCAGCTCATATTCTACGAGGCGTTGGCATTTGCCCAGATCTTCAGCCAGTCCATCACTGGTTCCAGCTTCAGCTCATCTTCACTGAGGCCTAGGCATTTGCCCAGATTCTCAGCCAGAGCATCACTGGTTCCAACGTCAGATCATCTTCTATGAGGCCTTGCAATTTGCCCAGATCCTCAGCCAGTGCTTCACTGGTTCCAGCATTCAGCTCATCTTCTATGAGGCCTTGGCATTTGCCCACATCCTCAGCCACTACATCACTGGTTCCAGCTGTGGCTCATCTTCTAAGAGGCCTTGGCATTTGCCCACATCCTTAGCCAGTGCATCAATGGTTCCAACTTCAGTGCATCTTCTAAGAGGCCTTGCCATTTGCACGGATCCTGAGCCAGTGAATCACCGGTTCCAGCTTCAGCTCATATTCTACGAGGCGTTGGCATTTGCCCAGATCTTCAGCCAGTCCATCACTGGTTCCAGCTTCAGCTCATCTTCACTGAGGCCTAGGCATTTGCCCAGATTCCCAGCCAGAGCATCACTGGTTCCAGTATCAGCTCACCTTCTATGAGGCCTTGGCATTTACCCAGATCCTCAGCAATTGCTTCACTGGTTCGAGCATTCGGGCCTTGGCATTTGCCCACATCCTCAGCCACTTCATCACTGGTTCCAGCTGTGGCTCTTCTTCTATGAGGCCTTGGCATTTCCCCAGATCCTCAGCCAGTGCATCACTGGTTCCAGCTTTGGCTCATCTTCTATGAGGTCTTGGTATTTTCCCAGATCCTCAGCCAGTGCATCACTGGTTTCAGCTTCGGCTCATCTTCTACAAGGCCTTGGCATTTGCCCAGATGTTCAGCCAGTGCATCACTGGTTCCAGCTTCAGCTCATCCTCTACGAGGCTTTGGCATTTGCCCAGATCCTCAGTCAGTGCTTCACTGGTTCCAGCATTCGGCTCATCTTCTATGAAGCCTTGGCATTTGCCCACATCCTCAGCCACTACATCACTGGTTCCAGCTGTGGCTCATCTTCTAAGAGGCCTTGGCATTTGCCCACATCCTTAGCCAGTGCATCAATGGTTCCAACTTCAGTGCATCTTCTAAGAGGCCTTGCCATTTGCACGGATCCTGAGCCAGTGAATCACCGGTTCCAGCTTCAGCTCATATTCTACGAGGCGTTGGCATTTGCCCAGATCTTCAGCCAGTCCATCACTGGTTCCAGCTTCAGCTCATCTTCACTGAGGCCTAGTCATTTGCCCAGATTCCCAGCCAGAGCATCACTGGTTCCAGTATCAGCTCACCTTCTATGAGGCCTTGGCATTTACCCAGATCCTCAGCAATTGCTTCACTGGTTCGAGCATTCGGGCCTTGGCATTTGCCCACATCCTCAGCCACTACATCACTGGTTCCAGCTGTGGCTCATCTTCTATGAGGCCTTGGCATTTCCCCAGATCCTCAGCCAGTGCATCACTGGTTCCAGCTTTGGCTCATCTTCTATGAGGTCTTGGTATTTTCCCAGATCCTCAGCCAGTGCATCACTGGTTTCAGCTTCGGCTCATCTTCTACAAGGCCTTGGCATTTGCCCAGATGTTCAGCCAGTGCATCACTGGTTCCAGCTTTGGCTCATCTTCTACGAGGCCTTGGCATTTGCCCAGATCATTATCCAGTGCATCACTGGTTCCAGCTTCGGTGCATCTTCTAAGAGCCCTTTGCATTTGCACAGATCCTCAGCCAGTGCATCACTGGTTCCAGCTTCGGCTCATATTCTATGCGGCATTGGCATTTGCCCAGATCCTCAGCCAGTGCATCACTGGTTCCAGCTTTGGTTCATCTTCTATGAGGCCTTGACATTTGCCCAGAACCTCAGCCAGTGCATCACTGGTTCCAGCTGTGGCTCATCTTCTACGAGGCCTTGGCATTTGCCCACATCCTCAGCCAGTGCATCAATGGTTCCAGCTTCAGTGCATCTTCTAAGAGGCCTTGGCATTTGCACGGATCCTGAGCCAGTGAATCACCGGTTCCAGCTTCAGCTCATATTCTACGAGGCGTTGGCATTTGCCCAGATCTTCAGCCAGTCCATCACTGGTTCCAGCTTCAGCTCATCTTCACTGAGGCCTAGGCATTTGCCCAGATTCCCAGCCAGAGCATCACTGGTTCCAGTATCAGCTCACCTTCTATGAGGCCTTGGCATTTGCCCAGATCCTCAGCAATTGCTTCACTGGTTCGAGCATTCGGCTCATCTTCTATGAGGCCTTGGCATTTGCCCACATCCTCAGCCACTACATCACTGGTTCCAGCTGTGGCTCATCTTCTATGAGGCCTTGGCATTTCCCCAGATCCTCAGCCAGTGCATCACTGGTTCCAGCTTTGGCTCATCTTCTATGAGGTCTTGGTATTTTCCCAGATCCTCAGCCAGTGCATCACTGGTTTCAGCTTCGGCTCATCTTCTACAAGGCCTTGGCATTTGCCCAGATGTTCAGCCAGTGCATCACTGGTTCCAGCTTCAGCTCATCCTCTACGAGGCTTTGGCATTTGCCCAGATCCTCAGTCAGTGCATCACTGGTTCCAGCTTCGGCTCATTTCCTACGAGGCCTAGCATTTGCCCAGATCCTCAGCCAGTGCATCACTGGTTCCATGTCCAGCTCACCTCCTGTGAGGCCTTGGCATTTGCCCAGATCCTCAGCCAGTGCATCAATGGTTCTAGCTTTGGCTCATCTTGTAAGAGGCCTTGGCATTTGCCCAAATATTCAGCCAGTGCATCACTGGTTTCAGCTTCGGCTCATCTTCTAAGAGGTCTTGGAATTTGCCCAGATCCTCAGCCAATGCACCACTGGTTCCAGCTTCGGCTCATCCTCTATGAGGTCTTGGAATTTCCCCAGATCCTCAGCCAGTGCATCACTGGTTCCAGCTTTGGCTCATCTTCTATGAGGTCTTGGTATTTTCCCAGATCCTCAGCCAGTGCATCACTGGTTTCAGCTTCGGCTCATCTTCTACAAGGCCTTGGCATTTGCCCAGATGTTCAGCCAGTGCATCACTGGTTCCAGCTTCAGCTCATCCTCTACGAGGCTTTGGCATTTGCCCAGATCCTCAGTCAGTGCATCACTGGTTCCAGCTTCGGCTCATTTCCTACGAGGCCTAGCATTTGCACAGATCCTCAGCCAGTGCATCACTGGTTCCATGTCCAGCTCACCTTCTGTGAGGCCTTGGCATTTGCCCAGATCCTCAGCCAGTGCATCAATGGTTCTAGCTTTGGCTCATCTTGTAAGAGGCCTTGGCATGTGCCCAGATATTCAGCCAGTGCATCACTGGTTTCAGCTTCGGCTCATCTTCTAAGAGGTCTTGGAATTTGCCCAGATCCTCAGCCAATGCACCACTGGTTCCAGCTTCGGCTCATCTTCTATGAGGCCTTGGCATTTGCCCAGATCTTCAGCCAGTACATCACTGGTCCCAGCTTTGGCTCATCCTATAAGAGGCCTTGGCATTTGTACAGATCCTCTGCCAGTGAATCACCGGTTCCAGCTTCAGCTCATATTCTACGAGGCGTTGGCATTTGCCCAGATCTTCAGCCAGTCCATCACTGGTTCCAGCTTCAGCTCATCTTCACTGAGGCCTAGGCATTTGCCCAGATTCTCAGCCAGAGCATCACTGGTTCCAGCGTCAGCTCATCTTCTATGAGGCCTTGGAATTTGCCCAGATCCTCAGCCAGTGCTTCACTGGTCCCAGCATTCAGCTCATCTTCTATGAGGCCTTGGCATTTGCCCACATCCTCAGCCACTACATCACTGGTTCCAGCTGTGGCTCACCTTCTAAGAGGCCTTGGCATTTGCCCACATCCTTAGCCGGTGCATCAATGGTTCCAGCTTCAGTGCATCTTCTAAAAGGCCTTGGCATTTGCACGGATCCTGAGCCAGTGAATCACCGGTTCCAGCTTCAGCTCATATTCTACGAGGCGTTGGCATTTGCCCAGATCTTCAGCCAGTCCATCACTGGTTCCAGCTTCAGCTCATCTTCACTGAGGCCTAGGCATTTGCCCAGATTCCCAGCCAGAGCATCACTGGTTCCAGTATCAGCTCACCTTCTATGAGGCCTTGGCATTTGCCCAGATCCTCAGCAATTGCTTCACTGGTTCGAGCATTCGGCTCATCTTCTATGAGGCCTTGGCATTTCCCCAGATCCTCAGCCAGTGCATCACTGGTTCCAGCTTTGGCTCATCTTCTATGAGGTCTTGGTATTTTCCCAGATCCTCAGCCAGTGCATCACTGGTTCCAGGTCCGGCTCACCTTCTGTGAGGCCTTGGCATTTGCCAGTTTCCTCAGCCAGTGCATCACTGGTTCCAGCTTCAGCTCATATTCTATGAGGTATTGGCATTTGCCCAGATCCTCAGCCAGTCCATCACTGGCTCCAGCTTCAGCTCATTTTCACTGAGGCCTTGGCATTTGCCCAGATCCTCAGCCAGTGCATCACTGGTTCCAGCTTTGGCTCATCGTCTATGAGGTCTTGGTATTTTCCCAGATCCTCAGCCAGTGCATCACTGGTTCCAGGTCCGGCTCACCTTCTGTGAGGCCTTGGCATTTGCCAGTTTCCTCAGCCAGTGCATCACTGGTTCCAGCTTCAGCTCATATTCTATGAGGTATTGGCATTTGCCCAGATCCTCAGCCAGTCCATCACTGGCTCCAGCTTCAGCTCATTTTCACTGAGGCCATGGCATTTGCCCAGATACTCAGCCAGTGCATCACTGGTTCCAGCTTTGGCTCATCTTCTATGAGGCCTTGGCATTTGCACAGATCCTCAGCCAGTGAATCAGTGGTTCCAGCTTCAGCTCATCTTCTACGAGGCCTTGGCATTTGCCCAGGTTCCTTATCCAGTGCATCACTGGTTCCAGGTTCGCTCATCTTCTATGAAGCCTTGGCATTTGCCAAGATCCTCAGCCAGTGCATCACTGGTTCCAGCTTTGGCTCATCTTCTAAGAGGCCTTGGCATTTGCACAGATCCTCAGCCAGTGCATCACTGGTTCCAGCTTCGGCTCATCTTCTATGAGGCTTTGGCATTTACCCAGATCCTTAGCCAGTGCATCACTGGTTCCAGCTTCAGCTCATATTCTCGCAGGCATTGGCATTTGACCAGGTCATCAGCCAGTGCATCACTACTTCCAGCTTCTGCTCATCTTTTGTGAGGCCTTGGCATTTGCCCAGATCTTCAGCCAGTACATCACTGGTCCCAGCTTTGGCTCATCCTATAAGAGGCCTTGGCATTTGGCCAGATCCTCAGCCAGTGCATCACTGGTCCCAACATCGGCTCATCTTCTAAGATGCCTTGGCATTTGGCCAGATCCTCAGACAGTGCATCACTGGTTCCAGCTTCGGCTCATTTTCACTGAGGCCTTGGCATTTGCCCAGATCCTCAGCCAGTGCATCACTGGTTCCAGCTTTGGCTCATCGTCTATGAGGTCTTGGTATTTTCCCAGATCCTCAGCCAGTGCATCACTGGTTCCAGGTCCGGCTCACCTTCTGTGAGGCCTTGGCATTTGCCAGTTTCCTCAGCCAGTGCATCACTGGTTCCAGCTTCAGCTCATATTCTATGAGGTATTGGCATTTGCCCAGATCCTCAGCCAGTCCATCACTGGCTCCAGCTTCAGCTCATTTTCACTGAGGCCATGGCATTTCCCCAGATACTCAGCCAGTGCATCACTGGTTCCAGCTTTGGCTCATCTTCTATGAGGCCTTGGCATTTGCACAGATCCTCAGCCAGTGAATCAGTGGTTCCAGCTTCAGCTCATCTTCTACGAGGCCTTGGCATTTGCCCAGGTTCCTTATCCAGTGCATCACTGGTTCCAGGTTCGCTCATCTTCTATGAAGCCTTGGCATTTGCCAAGATCCTCAGCCAGTGCATCACTGGTTCCAGCTTTGGCTCATCTTCTAAGAGGCCTTGGCATTTGCACAGATCCTCAGCCAGTGCATCACTGGTTCCAGCTTCGGCTCATCTTCTATGAGGCTTTGGCATTTACCCAGATCCTTAGCCAGTGCATCACTGGTTCCAGCTTCAGCTCATATTCTCGCAGGCATTGGCATTTGACCAGGTCATCAGCCAGTGCATCACTACTTCCAGCTTCTGCTCATCTTTTGTGAGGCCTTGGCATTTGCCCAGATCTTCAGCCAGTACATCACTGGTCCCAGCTTTGGCTCATCCTATAAGAGGCCTTGGCATTTGGCCAGATCCTCAGCCAGTGCATCACTGGTCCCAACATCGGCTCATCTTCTAAGATGCCTTGGCATTTGGCCAGATCCTCAGACAGTGCATCACTTGTTCCAGCTTCGGCTCATATTTTCCGATGCATTGGCATTTTCCCAGATCCTAAGCTAGTGCATCACTGGTTCCAGCTTCAGCTCATCTTCTAAGAGGCCTTAGCATTTGCCCAGATCCTCATCCAGCGCATCACTGGTTCCACCTTTAGGTCACCTTCTAAGGGCCTTGGCATTTGCCCAGATCCTTTAGAAGTGCATCACTGGTTCCAGCTTCGGCTTATCTTCTAAGAGGCCTTGGCATTTGCGCATATCCTCAGCCAGTGCATCACTGGTTCCGGCTTTGGCTCATCTTCTATGAGCCTTGGCATTTGCCCAGATCCTCAGCCAGTGCATCACTGGTTCTAGCTTCGGCTCATATTCTATGAGGCCTTGTGATTTTCCCGGATCCTCAGCCAGTGCATCACTGGTTCCAGCTTCAGCTCATCTTCTACGAGGCCTTGCCCTTTGACCAAATCCTCAGCCAGTGCATCGCTGGTTCCAGCTTCAGCTCATCTTCTAAGAGGCCTTGGCATTTGCCCAGATCCTCAGCCAATGCAGCACTGGTTCCAGCTTCGGCTCATATTCTTTGAGGCCTTGGCATTTGCCAGTTTCCTCAGCCAGTGCATCACTGGCTCTAGCTTCAGCTCATATTCTATGAGGTATTGGCATTTGCACAGATCCTCAGCCAGTGAATCAGTGGTTCCAGCTTCAGCTCATCTTCTACGAGGCCTTGGCATTTGCCCAGGTTCCTTATCCAGTGCATCGCTGGTTCCAGGTTCGCTCATCTTCTATGAAGCCTTGGCATTTGCCCAGATCCTCAGCCAGTGCATCACTGGTTCCAGCTTTGGCTCATCTTCTAAGAGGCCTTGGCATTTGCACAGATCCTCAGCCAGTGCATCACTGGTTCCAGCTTCGGCTCATCTTCTATGAGGCTTTGGCATTTACCCAGATCCTTAGCCAGTGCATCACTGGTTCCAGCTTCAGCTCATATTCTCGGAGGCATTGGCATTTGACCAGGTCATCAGCCAGTGCATCACCACTTCCAGCTTCTGCTCATCTTTTGTGAGACCTTGGCATTTGCCCAGATCCTCAGCAACTGCATCACTGGTTCCAGCTGCGGCTCATATTCTATGAGGCCTTGGCATTTGCCCAGATCTTCAGCCAGTGCATCACTGGTCCCAGCTTTGGCTCATCCTATAAGAGGCCTTGGCATTTGGCCAGATCCTCAGCCAGTGCATCACTTTTCCCAACATCGGCTCATCTTCTAAGATGCCTTGGCATTTGGCCAGATCTTCAGACAGTGCATCACTGGTTCCAGCTTCGGCTCATATTTTCCGAGGCATTGGCATTTTCCCAGATCCTAAGCTAGTGCATCACTGGTTCCAGCTTCAGCTCATCTTCTAAGAGGCCTTAGCATGTGCCCAGATCCTCATCCAGCGCATCACTGGTTCCACCTTTAGGTCACCTTCTAAGGGCCTTGGCATTTGCCCAGATCCTTTAGAAGTGCATCACTGGTTCCAGCTTCGGCTTATCTTCTAAGAGGCCTTGGCATTTGCGCATATCCTCAGCCAGTGCATCACTGGTTCCGGCTTTGGCTCATCTTCTATGAGCCTTGGCATTTGCCCAGATCCTCAGCCAGTGCATCACTGGTTCCAGCTTCGGCTCATATTCTATGAGGCCTTGTGATTTTCCCGGATCCTCAGCCAGTGCATCACTGTTTCCAGCTTCAGCTCATCTTCTACGAGGCCTTGCCCTTTGCCCAAATCCTCAGCCAGTGCATCGCTGGTTCCAGCTTCAGCTCATCTTCTAAGAGGCCTTGGCATTTGACCAGATCCTCAGCCAATGCAGCACTGGTTCCAGCTTCGGCTCATATTCTTCGAGGCCTCTGCATTGTAAGAGGATTCAATTCAGCACTACAGCTAAGTTAACGCCTAGTCTAGAATACTGAATGAAAACCCTTATTGATATATCTTTATGTCCAGTTCATGCGTTCTGGATGACTACCCCTATATAACACCCCTCTCTTGGAATCCTCCTGACCCCACTGAGCCAAGAAGTAGTTCTGTTTTTCAAGTTAAAAGGTTTATTTGATAATTTAACAATAGATATATAGATCACACTTTATAATAAATTAATAATTGAATATCACACTTAATCTAATATGATAAATATTAACAACGGAGAATCTGGCACTAACACGCTTCTTGATAATCACTAAGGAGTTGACATGAAATGGATAAGGTAGCACACTGGTAAATAGGAACAAAAGTATAATGTGGTAGAGGATGCTTTATGTAAGATCAGGTGGATGCAATATTCAATGAATGCAGTACAGAAAATACTCAATATGATTTCAACCAAACAATGTAATCACTTTTCTCTGGCAATCCCCTTCCCCCCTTGATGCAAGGCAAGGAAATGGAAGGAAGCACACAGTTCTCAGAAATGCAATCAACTGTAATTCAGTTCAATCCAGCAAACTTAGACTACATAAGTTTGAAAACACAGGCCCAAATTGCTTTGATATGTGCTGGCAATGAATTGAAAAGTATGCTAAAATACTTTTAATTCCCTTTCAGAGGTTCAGGGTGATTGGTATCTAGTTAATATTAGTCCAGGCTCACACTAGCAATGATGCAGGGATAGTTAGCAGGTTAAACGAATTTCTGGCAATGGAAGGCAAGCAGCAGCAGCTTTTTACACGTGAAGAAATTTGCAAATCGCGGCAAAATTCGCGGATGCGCCGAGCGCTATTACAGAGGAACCACAAGGACTATCTCTATCGTTTTGGGGTCCTAGGAAATCCTAGGATCTCAGCTTCCAAATGAAAGTTATTGCAAGTCTCTAGCACAAACGGTTGCGGAGATATGAACGATTGAATAAAGGTCGTTTTTCAGATTTGAAATTTTAAACGCACACTTTTTCAGCTTTAAAAATGATGGCAGGATAACACAATTGCTAAGCTGCAGTTCTACTTAGGTTAAAAATGGATTGAATTATATTATTTTAACTAGGAGATTGGTTCTACACAGTTTTCTAGGTACTCACACTATATTCTTGAGTGAAATGGGCCTCGCCATGGATCTGGTCAGGGTTTTGGACTGGGCTCGGGTCTCTCTCTCTGGTTCTCTGGTCTGGGTCTCTAGTTCTGGATAGATTGAAGTCTCTAGTTTGGCTCTCTGGAGGTTTGATGGAGGTAAAGCATGGATTTTTCCGGCAGAGCGTCCCGCTGCAGATGGAATTGAAAAGTCCCTATCTGTCCTGTCTGTCTGCTTTTATGTGTTTAGAATGTGGGTGTGTTCTAGCATCACTGACCCTACCTCTCTCTCAGCTTCTAATTGGTCAAACTTCCATTTATCATTTGATTGGGGAATGAACTATGAGTCAGAGTGATGTCATTTTACAGCCTGCAGAAAGTCCACTCCTCCTGTCAACTTACACACAAATCTAGATTTGAAACAAATACATGTTTGCAGAGGTACATATTGTTTTAAAATCATATGCACCCATCATGCATTACAGGAGGTATCCCCTGTTCAAACTCTGCTCTTCCTGGGAGCTTGCATTCAGAAATGGCACATATTTCACTCTTTAACTGATTTTGCAATTTCTGACATTGACCCAACTTTACATACATGTGCGCAGGGAGTACGGACATTCACTGATGAAGTTTCAGATTTTTAACATGCATACATTTAGAGTTATCCCCACTTTTCCGCTGACACCCCCCTGAACATACCACCGGTTCTAAAAACCTCTTAAACTGTGGGCAGAAAAATCACAAGAATTATGGTATCATTTATAAAATTTTCACATGTCCGCTCTATGAGTTATTCATCTTTTTAAAGTTATGTTCTGGCTCCAAAGGGGTGTGGTTTACCCTCAGCACAAGGTTGAATTTCTGGTTTTTCCAGTTCTGCCAAGCCAGCTTGCTCTCACAGGCAGTGCCCCTCCCCTTTCCTCAGGAGGAAGCCACTTTTTACGACCATTTACGACTCCTGCCAATAAAACCTTTGCCTGAGCCAGGACAGGGCTTTGTTCACTTTCCTGCAGAGCACAGGTAATTCAATTATCAGATAGATGGCATATCCTTAGTGTGAGCAGCAAAAGGGCAGCTAGGCCTGGGAACACAGCTGTGACTCAAGTTTCACTCCTGATGGGGGTAGTTGCCAGGCAGAATTCAGTTCCTTAAGCCAGGTTTCAGATAAAATGTCACTTTTTGTTCCCCAGTTTCTGCATTCAAATAAAACTAAACATTTTCACATATGCAGCTAGAAGGCTGATTCTAAGTTTAAAACTATGACATTTAAACAATTGCAACCTATGTGACACTCAAAAGTAGGTCACTCAGTCAATTTAAACATTTAGATTTTTTTTAGTGTCTTTCAGTCCAAATTTACTTAAACTGCTGAAATCCACAGCGCAGCCAGTCTTGTTATAAACCTTCAAGTCACTTCAGAATATAACTTTACATTGGATCCACCTCTCAGTAAGTCTTTCTTTGGCCTGTTTTGGGTTCATTTATTCAGTTTTCTACAAAATCTGGTGGTTTTAAAACGCCGGCTTTTGGATAGTGGTGAGTACTGGTACTGCACCCCTTTTTGGGATTTAAGAAAATGAATTCCCAACAGTTATCGGTTTGCTTTTGGCAATCAGCATTGCCATTCCCAATGGTTTCAGACTACTGTGTGGGTAGTCCAATGGTGGTTTTAGGCAGTTTCCTTCTGTGCCCATAACATCGGCAAAAATGAGTGGCAGCCTATTCTTCATGCATTTCCCTGTGCATTTTCTGGGAAGCTCTGGCCATCATGATGTTTTCCATGTCAGTACTGCACAGTTTTGAGGTACGGCTCGGATGCATGGGTAAATACATCCCACAGCATTGCCCAGATGCTCAGCCAGTGGATCACTGATCCAGGTTCGGCTCATCTTCTAAGAGTCCTTGGCATTTGCCCAGATCCTCAGCCAGTGCATCAATGGTTCTAGCTTCGGCTCACCTTCTAAGAGGCCTTGGCATTTGCCCAGATATTCAGCCAGTGCATCACTGGTTTCAGCTTTGGCTCATCTTCTATGAGGCCTTGGCATTTGCCCAGATCCTCAGCCAATGCATCACTGGCTCCAACTTTTGGCTCATCTTCTATGAGGCCTTGGCATGTGCCCAGATCCTCAGCCAATGCATCACTGGTTCTAGCTTCGGCTCATCTTCCATGAGGCATTGGCATTTTCCAGATCCTCAACGAATGCATCACTGGCTCCAGCTTTGGCTCATTTTTCATGAGGCTTTGGCATTTGCCCAGATCCTCAACCAATGCATCACTGGTTCTAGCTTCAGCTCATCTTCCATGAGGCCTCAGCATTTGCCCAGATCCTTAACCAATGCATCATTGGTTCTAGCTTCAGCTCATCTTCTATGAGGCCTTGGCTTAGTTCTTCCTGTTTCGCATAGTTGGCTGCCGATCTCGGTAGACATAAACATTTCTTTAAAAAGTTGTTCTCTACTATTTACAACACACTAATATTTCCAAATCCCCACAATGAGGTGCCATATTTTCCTGCTGCTTTTACCTGTAGGTTATAGACCCTGAGAATCAAATCCAGAGGTCGGCCTTTAGACATGGTCATAAAACGAGACACTCCCCCCAACTGTTGTTTCATTCTCAAGAGCTGTTTTCCAATGTGGTGATCCCCCTTCAGATTTGAGGGGAAGCAAACTCCTAGGTAATTGAAATACTCTTGTCTTGGTATTATAAATCCCTCATCCTTGGAATTTTCCTTACTTTCTTGTCCCGATGACACATCATTATAAAAGATTTTTGTGTATTTATTTTCAAATCTAACGAATTCATGAGCAGCACTTATTCGTCAATTAGTTTTTGCAGGGCTTTAGATGTACGTGCCGCAAGCACCACATCGTCCGCATATGCTAGGACGGGGAAGACTTTCCACCCTAATCTTCGAACACCGGTCTTTAATGTTGTTAGCAATCTACATAGGCCATGTATGTGTATTGAGAACAATAATGGCACTAGCACGCATCCCTGCTGAACTCCAGTGAAGAGAGACAGGAAAGTAATCCGTACAATGACCATGCAAACCACTCCTCACACAAGCCTTGTTATTAGTGTGCACTTCCATCAAGATGTTGATGAGATCAGAGGGGCAGCCCAAGGACTGGAGCACATCCCATAACTCAGCCCTATTCACTTTATCAAAGGTCATTATCAGGTCCATAAGAGCCAGATAAATTGGTTATTTTTTATATAGAGCGAAACCGGCACAAAGCAGGTAGAGGATCATAATTTATTGCCCCATTCCCAGACCTGCTCGAAAACCTAGTTTTATGTCTATAAGGATGTTATTTGTTGATAGCCGTTCCTCCAATTTAGCTAGCAGCACCCTCCCAAATATCTTGAAACTGGTGTCCAATAAGGAAATGGGCCTATAGGCTGTCAGACATCCTCTATTTTCCTTTTAAAACATTGGAGAAATGATTGCTAGCTTCTAGGATAGAGGAACATTTCTACTCTTCAGAATGGAGCTAACTAAATACAATTATACATAAAGGGGCCCACACTTCTGGCAGGTTCTGGTATAAATCTGCCGGGATCTCATCCGGGCCAGGAGATGCGTTTGTGGGCTTGACTAAGAATATCTTCCGAACGTCTTTCAATGTAAATTCTAGTCGACTATTCAGTTGGTCCCTGGCTTCCTCATCTCCAGTTCCTTTGTAGAGGACTGTGAAATGATGAATCCAGAGTCTATCTTCTACCATCATTATAGTCCCCTTTGGTTCGTATTCATGCATGGGCCATTTTGTAATATCATTTACTTCACTTATCTAGGAAAGGAGCATCTTGCCCACAGTTGGTGTTGACGTGAGTGTGCTGCGAAACTATTTAGCCTGTGGTACGTGCTATATCGAAGAAATGACTGTTTATATACTGTGAAACACTGCAGGCTATAAAATGATGCCTGTGGGAATTGTGAGGGGTCAGCAATGATAGGGAGACACAAAGTTGAAATATTGTCTATATTTGCCATTTTCATTGAAAAGAAAATTGGGTTTGGAAAAAGGTCTATCTTGCCCTAACCAACAGAGAATGTCCCTACCTATGAAAACAAAACTATAATGAATTGTCCTTTTGTCCAAAATGCCTCTAGCCCTCACACTAACATACAAAATCATAAATGGTGCAATACAATTTCTATCGTCACTTCAACCAAGTTGTGTAAAACACCATATATACAGTTCATTTATTTATTTAAATTAGTGGAACTCGCCACACACCCATAGGGATCAGGGCGCACATAAAAACACAGAGAAGACGACAACAAGAATCAGGAGGAGAGATGGGAGGTGAGGTTCAGTTATGCAAGGTTAAAAAGATGGGTCTTGATCCTTTTCTTGAAATCCGACAAGGGTACAATCTTTCTCAGATCAAGAGGAAGTGCGTTCCAGGCCCGGGGGTCAGAACATTGAAAGAGGTGCCACCAAAGAATTCCAGTATGAATTTTGGTTGTTGGAGGCTCGCCTGGTCGGAAGATCGGAGTGAGCGGCAAGGTTGGTAGGCCTTAGTGCGCTCACTGAGATAGGATGGGGCCTGTAGGTCAAGACATTTGTGACTCAGCGTAAGGACCTTGTGAGTAACACAATCTTTCAGTGGGAGCCAGTGAGGCTCACTCCTCTCATTGGTTATGTGTACTTGTCTGGCAAGACCCTAGTTGCCCGGACTGCCCCTTTTTGAATCACCTGGAGTGCTACAAAGTTTGCCTGCGAAGTGCCCAGGAAGAGGCTTTTATAATAATCCCGGCGCAAGCTAACCGATGCTGAAGCAAGACGGCACATGTTCACAGGTGACAGGAAAGGACGAATGTGGCCAAGAAGTTTATTGGTGTAGCCACAGGATGCCCGGAGAAGGGCAACCTGAGGTTTCATGGTAAATTGGGCATCGAACATGACCCCAAGGGTCTTTACACTTTTTGCTACTGGGATGGTGGAACCAGCGAAGTTGAAGCTTTGATAATCTGCGGGTAGTTTTCAACTGATGCCTTGAGGTAACAATCAGATGTTCCGTCTTATCCTTGTTTAGTGCCAGCGCATTGGCTAGCATCCAGGCTTGGATGGCTCCATAGACCACGTTAATGGTTGCCCTATCTTGCGTGTCGATTCCCAAGAGCTTCAGGACAACCTGGGTGTCATCAGCGTAATTAGCATATTGAACAAGAAGTGTCAGGAAAGGCAGAATATAAATGTTAAAAAGAGTCCGTGAAATACAGGAACCCTGCGGTAGCCCACAGGAGATGGCATCTGAAGTGGATCCTGCACCATCCACTGCGAACCAAGCATTGCAGGGTCTGAGGAAAGATGCAACCCACCGAATGGCAGCCTTGGAGTAGCCTACTACCTCTCGCAGCCTATTGACCTAAAGGAAGTGATCCACAAGGTCAAAGGCCACAAGAGGTCCAGTAGCGTTAAGAGGGCAGGGTGACCACTATCCATGATAAGGGAAAGGTTGGATTTTAAATCAAGAAGGGCAGTCTCAGTGCCATGTCTGACTCTGAAGACAGACTGACATGGGCCAAGAATATGGTTTCTCTCAATGTGGATCTGAAATTGTAGGAAAGCCACCCGATCCAGCACTTTGAGCAAGAAAGGGATGTTCGTGATAGGGCGATAGTTCCCAGCTTGGAAGGGCTCAAGGTTACTCTTTTTGAGAAGGGGCATGATCCTTGCTTCCTTCAAAATCTGGGGCACCAGGCCTTCAGCAAAGAACAGGTTCACCAACTTAGTGACCCATGGGAACAAAATGTCTAAGCAGTTTTTAAAGACACTAGAGGGACAGATGTCATTGTGACAAATGGTAGGTTTCATGGAACATATGATTTTGGACAGGTCATACTCGGAGCAGGGAGAGAAAGTGAACTCATTAACTTTAATAAAGTTGTTCCCGAGGACCTTTCTCCCATTCTTAAAACCAAACTCACTGGGCTTGAAAAATCTGATAATGCTACTGAATTGGCTACCTTTGTAATTTCTTTTGGCTTATGGCAATGCTGGTCCCAGCTTTCCCCCAAACGGTATTTCATGTCAGGAGAATTGCACCATGTTTCTTGTTCTCTCTATAATTGTATTTGGCTGGTATTTAAAAAGTCCACTTAATTGTCCATGTCTCTGTCGGAGCTCCCCAGGGTCACCACCCTCAAAGGGCCAGCTCACCCGTTCATCTTAGTGTCTCCGACTCGTGGTTTGCTGTAATGGCAGAGTTCTGCATTGGGTTTGACGTCTGCAGCTTGTCAGACCCTTCAACTATTAGTATATGGACTAGTAGACACTAGCACAAGATGGGAAGACGGAATGCTAGCATGCATTGCAAACTTATTGATGACTGCTCCAGTACAGATAGTGCAACTAGTGAATGACGAATGCTTGAAAGCATGGGCCAAGTATTTGAAATGGTTAACATGGGTTGAAAATAAAGCAGGACCTGTATCCATACTGCCGATGAAGAATACAAAGCTGTGTTTCAGAAACAAGGGTATGACCAAAGTTGGAGAAAATACAGGATGCAAACAAATAATGCATGTCCCAGGAATGAATGGAGGAACTGCCATGTTAATGGACCACTATTGGACCTGTGGATCCAAAGCCTATATGCAGCTGCCTAAAAATTGGGGATGAATATCATCTATAGTGATCATACATGTTCCTGCATTGATGATTCCCCAAAGTGATCTCCATATCGAACACCAGAGAAAGAAGAGGTTGCTTATCCTTATTTAACTGAAGAGAGAGAACTATTTCTCAGCATAATCAATAGAAGCCTATCATGACATTCCATCCGAGCATAAACTGTTCAGTAGAACGGCAGTGATATTTACAGACATATTCATGCCAGGAATTCTGACTGCGGTGAACGCCAAGTGCTTACAGATAACCACGTGCGAGCTGTTGCAAACAATAAACATGACAATAAAAGGATTTAACGTGATCCGAGAAGATTTGAGGGCCTTCAGACTTATGACCCTCCAGAACAGGTATGTCTTGGACTTAATTACAGAAATGGAATATCAAGCCGTTTTGCTGTACGTGCATACTTCTCCACGATGAAGAAAATGGAACCCTGACAGAGGCAATAACTATGCTGTCAACCCTGCTTACGAAGATGGAGGAAGAAGTAGATGAAACCGAAGATGATGACTGGTTCTTATTCCTGTTTTTGTGAGTTCCAACCTGGCTAGCGAATGCCTTTGCGCTGCTTGGAGCAATACTATTGTTAGTGTTGCTGGGATTCTGTCTTGTAAGATGAATCATAGGGCAGTGTAAGTAGACAGCAAATAAAGCTGTTGGGATCACGATAATGATTGATGTGAATGCTGTGAATGATGAGCAGACACAAACTGAAAGTACCACCCCTGAGCACCTGAAAGGAAGTCCCCTGGCACCCCCATCATATTGGAGGAGCAACAAAAAGGCACTCTATGACACCTGGTATCGTCCCAATACTGCATCAAAGATATGAAAGATGCTATGCGTTTAGACAACTGTATCGAATGTATCCTCAAACTGATGTGGTAGAAGGATGTCTGCATATACCATTGAACATACAAGAGCTATAAGTGAAAACTGACAAGAATAAAATGATGTCATGAACAGAAGATACATGGACAAACTGAAATGATATGCGAATACTTAAAGAATAAAGATGTGACTGAAGTAGCAAAGTAATTGAATATGCAAGTACGAAGAAATCATATATACTGAAAAGGTAAGTTAGAAGAGATGATGTAGATGTACATACACAGAAACACAAGGAAGATGAGACATAGAGAAGCTTGCTATAATAGAAAATATAATACGAGTAAAGCAGCTATGATGAAAAGATGGACGTCACCTTCATATAATAGGAAGTAAGAAGCCTGAAGGAGAAAGACCAGAGCTGCAGAACTGACAGGTGCTGGAAAATAGCTTTGTGCAAGGACCAAAGAATATCTGTTTGGCTTGGGATCAAGGATGCCACATCAAGAGATAATTGCAAAGCACCAAAGGAGTCAACGAATATGAGCTATATACTGAAGGCACGCCCTTAAACACTCACACCAGAAAAAATACAACCCGCTAGGGAAACAGGCCCAAGCAACTCTTGCAAGGATAACACGTTTTATTTCTGCAAAAATAGGTGTGTCAGCAAAGAACTCTGCTGCCATGGAATGTTCTGCCAAAAAAGGGTACAAGCAGAATCTTAAAAGGTGGCACAGCATCATAGATGATGCCATTATAAACAGTGGAAACCCGTGTGGCTGGTTGGTGAGACCCTATTCATGGTCGGCCTGATCCATAGGGGATGCCAGGCCATTGGTCGCAGCTCTGTCCTTCCATCTTCCATCACATGGGGTCTGATGGGCTCATTGTCTCCAGGGAGCCAAGGCCAGAGAAGCAACTAGCTACATTTGCAAACAGTGATACGCTATCATTATACAGTGCTCCTGGCATGCTCAAAGACTGGCACGGGGGGGAGCCTCAAGGTCACACTAACCCACACATTCTCCACTCATCCCAATCACATCTCTCGGTTTCCAGGGCTTCCAACCTCGCTTTTGAGCTATAATATATCCCTCCCTGTACCTCGCATTACAAACCATGTCAGTGTGAAATAAAAGTGGGATATGACCATGCTCTTAGATCTTTTACGGTTGATTGGTTTATGGTCGGTAGTCTGGGGTCACCTGGCATCTCGGAATTCAGTGGTCTTGGGACTGGGACAGTTTTAGGGGCTATAACTCGTAGTTGGCTGGGTGGGGGTCGGAGACCTGCTCTGGCCTGTTCGTGATAACACATACACCAAGGTGCGCAGTACTGTCTTGTGGTCTTGCAGGGACATTCCTTCTTAGAAAAAACATATTGGCACCAACTTTAGAACAAAGAAGAGTTTCTGTGGAAGCTAACAGCATGAACCTTTCTCATCAGCGCTTGGGACTGTTCAGATTTCCCCTTCAGGTTCGCGCCCTGTGTCTAACACACTAAATATTGCAGGGCCATGCAGGCCCTATGCTTCGACCATGGCTACTAAATATCTGCAAAATGGCTTCTGCTTATATGCGCGTACTATGTTTAAATGTCTAAATTGTGTATAATATTATGATTGTGTGGGGACCTTTAGGATGCCCCCTGCTCCCTGGGCTAGGAGAGGTCTTCCAATGGGGCTCACCTCACCTTAAAGCACCTAGGTGGTGGAATGGGTTTGCTCCCTTCCCAAAAATATGCACAACATTTTTCTCTTAAATTAAGCAAAGGAGTGAACATTTGCAGGTGCCAAGTATTGAATAATGAAAGATGCTGAAAGCATAAGCAGGACGGAGCATCCAAGTCTCCAGAGGCCAAGAGGAGTAATAGCACCCAGTATAACTGAATCAAATAGCACTAAATGAAACGTCAGAATAGACAAAATGGTGGTCTCTTCACACGTGGTGCAAGACTGGAAAACAAGGCCTATTCATTAAGCTGCAGATGAAGATAGCAATGTACCTTCACTCCCTTAAATGTTCTGAGGAAGAGAACAGTCAGCAAGGTCAACTACAAAGAAGAAACCTTAGCCTAGGGTCTAACTGATGAGAGAGGGTAGGCTAATTAGCTAAGGAAGGCAGTTTTCGGATGTTGTTCCCCTGCACCTGGGTTTCGTTTTGCTTACATGCTGCTAACAAACCGAAAGTTCAAGGTTGGGAGAGAATGCCAACCAATCATTATGGCCTATATAGCAATGAACCATAAATTGTTGCAGAAGCCAATCCGTTGCTGTTATTCTGCTATTAAGCTGTATTATATTTAGTTAGAGGTAATTGAAGGCGTGCCTACCAGATAGGGAGCAGCCAATTGTGCATAGGTGTGTTCCCTTAACCAATCCCTCTTGTCAATGAGTTTTTATTTTGCCACGTAGGATAACGTCATAGCTGATGGTGTAAAGAATTTGTGTAATGGAACGGTATTTGAGAGTGAGTGAGCTGCAATCTGTTTGTTCACCAGGTTTCCCTACTTTATCTGAACTGATGATGAAGTAACACTTTGCCATATTCTTTGAGTCTGTCCGGTTATTTGGTTCTAAGTTTGTTTATTGGTAATGCCATCCAGCACTTGGGCACGCTCCAGGTGCTACTGCACACATCAATGTTTAAAGTGAGAAAAACTCACAGCATCAAGATTCACAGTTCAACTAGCCACAGCAAAATTCAAAGATAAATCTCACAGCTGCACGGTAAAGGTGGCAGATTCTCACAGTGGCAAAACTCAAAGTTACAGACTCACAGTATCAAAGTTTAAAGTGACAGACTCTCTCAGCATCAAGGTTAAAGTTAGAAGCTCACAGTATCAAAGTTTAAAATGACAGACTATCACAGTCGCAACCTTCAAAGGTGAAGACTCACGGTATCAAAGTTTACAGTAACATACAGTTCCTCGCCTGCATCCCCAATGGGCCATGCAAGTGTGACAAAGCAAAACAGCTCCAGCCTGGCTGGCCCATTGGGCATGTGTGGCTGGGAACCCACACAGTGAAAGAGGGAACCATGTTTCCCTTTTTACAGTTAAAGCCACCCCAGGAGTGCTCCCTCATTTTCCGCAAGCAGCTAAGGGAGTGCTCAGCGTTTTCATGAGGCTGGCTTGGCACATGCAGAATTGGTGGCGGGTTGGTACCCCATCACCCTTTTTGGACAAGCCGCTACTGGTTGGAAGGGCTTGGCAATAGACGGGCAGGTTCTCTGTTGTATTCTCTGTCACCAATGCCATTCACTTTGCCTCTGTGCCAACCAAGGACTCTCTAGACTGGCTGCGTATCTCTGGCAGAGTCAGGGTCTGTTTTCTGGCTAATTATTGTGGGCTAAGTTAAGAAGCTGGGTCAGTATTTCTGCCTTTCACTTGCTCCAGAATGCAAATGTAGTCTTTGCATTTGCAAAGAGTATGTAGATTCTTTACAAAGGCGAAGACTGGTCTCCGTAATGCCCTAGACACCTTTTGCATGGTCCAGAGACTTCAGAACTCCAGGACTTGGCCTCTGCACAGTCCTCTGAAAGGAATTGGGAAATGTCATGGTCTTCATTGTCTTCAATGAGCACTCGAAAATCTGTCTTGATCAGGAGAAGAAGGGCCTCCTGATCCCTTGCTCTCACAGCCCCTTTTCTGATCACAGTCAGGCAGAGGTAAAGGGACTCTCCTGAACCTTGACCTTTTGCAAGCACATGGAGGAAGTCCTGGAAGAAGGGAGATGATCGCTGGCATGGCATGAGCCAAGGTAAGCATTTTAAAAATTGTGTGTGTATGTGTGCATGGATGTTTGTGTGAATGTATGTGCGTAGGTGTGCGAGAGAAATATATGGTGTGTTTGTGTGTGTCAGTGTGCATTTGTATTCGTGTTTTATGTACTGCAAACATAGATCAAGAGCAACAGAGCGCTGTACAAGAAGTCAAGGAAGAGGGGGAGGAGTTTATAATGGGCGCAGAGAGGTGGTGGAACAGGGGACAGGCTAACTCCTAGGTATTCTCTGAAGAGCACGGCTGTCAGTTCTTTCCTGAGCTGTGGGAGCATTGGCGCAGTCCTGATTGCCACTGGGATAGTGTTCCAGTATGCCAGGCCATAGCTGGAGTAGGAATGTTTCCTAACCTTTTCCTCAGAGGCCAGTTTAGTTTCTAGACTAGCAATGGTCTGACTCCTAGAGCAGTGTGTCCTGCCTGAGGAGTTACATTGTCCGCAAGGTAGGCAGGGGTCTGGTCGGTGGTTGCCTTGTAGGTGAAAAGATCCTAATAGGTTTAGGGGGGCAGTGAAGGTCACGCAGGACGGGGATGATTGGTACATTTATTTTAGAATCAGTGATAAGGTGGACTGTGGCATGATGTACTGCTTTGAGTGGTTCAGGTGTACCACGGTAGCCCGGCAAGGAGGGCATTACCCCAGTCAATTTACGCAATAATGGGAGCCTGTTTGATAGTCCAGACGTACCAGGGTGAGAGGAAGGGCTTAATCTTGTGGAGTGGCGTGATCTGGTTCCACGTGGATAGTCCAGAAGTACCAGGGTGAGAGGAAGGGCTTAATCCTGTGTAGTGGCGTGATCTGGTTCCACGTGTACTGAGCTTTCTTGTTGATGTGCTGCTGAAAGGAGATATTGCAGCACACAATGTACCAGAAGGATTTGGTGGAGGAGTCACATTGGCAGGGGTATATGGGGGACGTCTAAGTTCATATCGTTTAGCCATCCTTGAAGGGGGGGGGCAGAAGAGCGCACATTCTGTTTTGGTGGGGTTTTGTTTTCAGTATGCCCTAAACACCCACACTTGAATGCAGGGGTGTTGCTAGGTCTGGAAAAGATCCGGGTCTATCCTAATGTCGGGACTTGGGGCTAGCTATAGCCTTCTGGTTGTAGACCCTGAGCTTCTATCTATCCGGGGCTACAACCGAAAGACCCGGGGCTGTAGCAGCCCCAGCCACCCCTAGCAGTGCCTCTGCTTGAATGGTTGCACAGCATTTCCGGGGGCGAGTGTGGTTGTGGCGAAAGTCAGATCATAAGGTGCTCGTCTCGACAACCTGGTATCTGCCCAAGAGGCAGGAGGAGAACCAGTTAAGCCATTGCTTCGAGCAAGGAGGCTGATCAGAGTCTACCTATGCACTGCTCTGAATACAATGGATCACCAAAGGAGGAGCAGTGGGTGGGAATCCACTTGGTCCATGATATGGAGAGCATCATCGATGACCTAGATGGTGGCTGTTCCACTGCTGCATTCAGGATGGAGTCCAGATTGATAGTCCTGGAGCAATGCTGACCAGTTGATTTGCTTGTGAAGTTGATTTGCCACTACCTTCTCAATGCATTTACTAATGAATATATGGAAGCATGGTGATTGGTCGGTAGGTGGCAAGGTCTTCTGGATCCAGTGTATTTTTCCTAAGGAGCCGGTGGATCCAATGTGTTTTGAAGCAGCCTGGGGGAATGCCCGGATTGAGGGAAGCATTAACAATCTGAAGGAGCGTGTTGACAGCAGGACCTGAGATCTTTTTTAAGATGGAAGCAGGTAGGATGTCATCGGTATAGGTGGTTGGCTTTAGTGGCACGAATGTGTCGCTGAAATCCTTGAGGGTGAGGAGGGTGAAGGTAGATCAGGGTACCGAGGCCTGGGGTAGGATAGCCAGCAGAGGTGCAGAGGCATTGAGCTGATGTCTATGTGTGTACGTTTTGCTAAAGATGAAATTCTTGATGTCACTGCACTTCTCCAAGAACTCTGGTCATTTCTCAGACTGGTGTTTTCGTCTGGGGTTTGTGAGGTGCTTGACTGTTGCGAAGAGGACTTTGCTCCTATTAAAGACTGCCACAATTGTTGAGGAGTAGTAGAAGGCTTTGGTTTCAATAAGCAGGCCCGTCGTGTTGAGAGTGAGGCCTTAAAGGTGAGCAGGTCCTCCTCACGTTTATGCTTTTTTCGCCAACATTTTTCATCTGTTCTGATATGATAGTGCATTGGATGTTCGCTAATTTCTGGGTGTCCCATTGGGCTAATGGTTTGGCTCTGATGGGTGAGTGTGTGCATGTGTGTGCGCTTACATACGCACGTGTGTGTGTATGTGCTTGTGTGTGTGGGCAGGCCTGCTCTCCTCCATGTGACGAGTGGGGTGGTATGTCATAGACACTCTGGAAATGTGTTTTAAAAGCCGGTACAAACATTACTGGGCTCTGCCAACACAAGTGGTCTCACAGTGGCAAATACTGCCCTTACTGGGGACAACCAACATTACTGTTCTGACAGTGTCAATTAATGGTCTTACTGGGCAGAGCGCACAGGAGTGTTCTTGCAGTGGAAACACTGGCCTTACAGGGCACATACTGCTATTGCTGTGTACAGCCAACACTAGTGTGTGCTTACAGTGTCAATGTTGGCACAGCCAGCCAGCATTAAAATGTCTTCTAACAGTGGTGCAATACTGGCATATATGGTGGCTACGGGCACCAGGAAGTGTGTTTTACAGTGGCAATGCTGGCTTATATTGCGAAAAAAAAGGCATCCTCAAGATGTGTTGAAAAGAGCTCCTGGTGGTGGTGGTGGTGAATTTGATCTATTTGTTTTTTTTATGAGGCATTACTCACAACGGATTGTAAATCTAATGAACGGCTAAATGTAACATTTTAATACATTACTTAAAAAAAAAAAAACTTCAGATGGGGAGTCTCCCGTAACATTTCTGGGTTGCTTCTGGGCCTCTTGTTATGCTGACTTGCTCACACTGTTTACATACTTGCCAACATTCTGTGACCAAAAGGATGTAGGATTTTTCAAGTTTCAAAAATAATAATTCGCACAACAATGACATCACAGGAAAAAAGAAGCGTACATTGTTGGCATCATTGAAGCATTCTAAAATACACAACCCATCAAACAGCACAACATGGAAAGATGTTGAAATGTTAAAAATGTATAATTCTGAATGGTAACTTAACATCAAATTCAATTACCTACTTCACAGAAGGTAATCACACAGAGCTGGTAGTCAACGTTTGCCACTGCTCTCTAGCAGCAGCCCAGACAGTACTTATTTATTGCAAGTTAAACACTGAATGACATGGTGACTGATACCCCCTCAGTCTGATAGGCAGACACTGTGTGATGGTGGTACGCTCTGCCACTTGCCGTCGCTGGTGGTTCACCTAAGAGTTGTCCCGACAAGAGTGCAGGACAAAGTCCAGTAGCTGTCAGGTCAGTGTATTGGTCTGAGCCCAATCAAAGTAATCACCTACCAGCCCACTGTATAGACAGAGTAATTAATGTGTTGCATGCTTTGCCCTGGAGTGACATAAATTACTTGCCACTGTAAAAGCAGTAGGATCTGTCACTGAAATCTGTAGGAGGTACGACTGCTTAAAAAACAGTAGCCTACTGCCTAAATCTGTAGGGTTGGCAAGTATGTGTTTAGTGGGAAATTCGTATATCCCTAAAGTGAAAAACCCCACCAGCCACCCCTGCATTTCACTCAGCAAATGTAAGAACATAATTGAAGAGCTGATGGTTGCAGCTGACCTTGCGCTGAATTATCGCTCCACAGTTGGGTTACAGCGTAAAGATAATGGGCTCATAGTCAAATTCAGCAGGTTGGAGATGTATTGGACAAAGCTAATGCACTATGAGAAGTAGCAAGAGAAATGGGAGAACTGACCCTGCTGCATGACCACAGAACCCAAAAGAGAAGTAAATAAAATCGCATATTGTGGGTTTGTTTCTCTAAATTGGAATGGTCAGTCCATACATGGGGATCTAAGTGAATAGTCCCCGCGGTGGTGGAAAATGCACAGAATTCATTCTGTGCCCCCCCCCCCCTCTCCTTTTCAGTGGGCAACAGAATTAATTCTGTGCATTTTCCTCCATCACGGGACTATTCACTTAGATCCCCCCAATAAATTATATGTGGCTAAAGTAGTCCCTATTCTCCTATATGCTCAACTAGTTCGGGCCAGCAAGGGCAAAGGTATCTGAGAAAAAGTTGATTGAAATGTTGGCATAGAGCCTCGAGGCCCACTAAAAGTGTTCCAAGGGCTGTAATTCTTCATGAATTGCAGCAATTATGTGTATCACACACCTCACCCGGGTTAGCCCCCCCTTGATCTGTTTCGTTAGATCACACAGGGCCTCCAAACTGCGTGTCGTGTATTGGCCCATGCCGAGTGGGGCTCATGGCCTACATCGGGCCATGTTTCCATCGAGGACTCAGAACATTAAGGACTGCTCAAGAGGAATTGGGTTCAAATATGGGAGTGTGGCAGCGGATTCATGGCACAAAAGGAGGTGGAATTGTAGTGTTGGAGTAGTTCAGACTTTAGAACATGTCTAGTTGAAACAAAGCGGTGCACAAGAATTGATATATTTACAGTTCAGTGGACATGATCGTGTAGTTTTCGAAATGTCAGAGTTTGTATGCATTGCAATCCAATCGATGAATTTTAACAGTATTTTATGTTTTGTGTTGGGAAGAAGTGACTTGGGTGAAGTCTGTTGAAAGGATCCAAACAGGAGTCCCTTTTCCCTTTCTAGAGTCACGTGAGCGCACTCAGGATCGAGGGAAATTCCACCGGATGAAGAGAGAGAAGGTGTTGCTGAGGAGCAGTGCACGCTCACTGCTGAGCGGCCAGTGGAAGGCTCAGGAACAGAAGCTCTGCAAGAGAGGTTGCCAGTGCCATCCGATGAGGTCACTGGAAAGCCCAGGATGGTTCTGCAGCATGGCGCCCAGTGCCCAAGCCCAAGCAGTGGCAGTGAGGGAGGAGAAGGAGATAACTGAAAAGAACGGTGGATCCTCAGGCAAGGGGGACAGCCACACATTGCCAGGATGTTAGAGGGAGAGAAGCGCTATGGTGAGTGAGTACCCAGTAGGGGGAAGTCTAAGAAACATAAGGTCAGCAGCTTGGTGAGAAGGGTGGATGACGCGAGGAAGGAGGAACAGCGTAGTGTATGCCTCTGAGGACGAGTATGGTCCCTAAGAGAGGCCTAGGTCTTGGGAGGATAGCTAAGTCACAGCGTACTCGCCTTCGAAGCAAGATGACAAGGAGCACCACAGGTTCGATCCCCGGGGCCACGCTTAGAAACCTCTGGGTATTGAGCGCTTTATAAATAACCAATCATATCATATGGAGGAGGACGAATGTTGAGCATGACTCCGAGGAGGGATTATGGCCTCACATTGCCAGGCCGTTTGGAAGGAGAGGAGTGTTTGATGTGTGACCCTCCCATTGTGTATTGCCCTTTTAAGGGAATGTGCCTCTCCCACGTGCATTGCCCCTTTTAAGATGTGTCATGGCCCAAGCTAATAAAAGGAGCCCCTGCAGGCTCGCGCAGGAGAACGGCTTCAGACTCCAAGATGGAATGACTGAGTCTGTGTCTCATTCCTCATTCTGGCCTGCAGGCCCACACCATGGAAGGACGGGCCTGGAGGCCATGTTGCCATGGGGCCCTCCTGCCAGAGAAGTGGCTAGGGTCTGCATTGTTGGGGGTCTGTCCTTAGCCCCCCCCAGGCGTGCCCGTGAGCCGCCAACCCAACAGAGCTCACACTCACACGTCCGTCAGGTTCGGGCTCCCCGGTCGCTCTCCCGCTTCCGGGAACGCCCCGTTTATTTAAGCCGCACGCGGCGACGTGCAACGTCACGCCGCCGCGTGCGCAGCCCTTACGGGGCAACGCCACTCTCCTTCTTTTTCAGGAGGACACACAATTACGTTATTAGTTAAACACAACATATCACACAACAAACAACTTGCCCATCATGGACCCAGGCCCCTTTAATGTCAGCCACCCTCACCCCGGACGACTCTCCAACTGTCCCAACACATACTCACTGAGGTAAGCGGGTTTCCCTCGCCCAGTCCTCTGGGGGTACCACCCGCTCACCTCCGGCACCGGCAGTCCATCAACAGTAGCCTCCCGACACGGAGAGGCCGGGACACCGAGAGGGGGCCCATCTTCCTCAGGGATCTCGGCGACACCAGGGTCCAGAGGGGGTTCAGTTCTCGAGTCCCCCAGCTTCTTGAAGAAGCTGACGTTACGGGTGACAGCCGTTCGCCCATCGGAGGCCGTCACCATTGACCCCTTCATGGCGACCACATCCAGGGGCGCTGGCTCATAAGGTAGGGACAACTTCCCGTGAGGATGGCGGTTCCGCATGAGCACCTCATCCCCGGGTTCCAGCCGCTGGGGCCGCCAGCCCCGGCGCACGTTCTCTTGGCTGATCCTGGCCAGTCGGTCGGCCTCAACCTGCTGGTCGTTGATAATCCCGGGTTCTCTCTCCTGTACCTCCGGCAGTAGACCCCGGGGGCATCGCCGGAACAGCACTTCCGCCGGGGCGACACCAGTGGAGGCATGTGGGGTGGTGCGATACACTCTCAGGAATTGATACAATGCCCGTTGGAGGGGCTGGCCTTGTCCTTGCGCAATCCGAAATGTCTTGTTTAGTGTTCGCATCAGTCTTTCTGCATCGCCGTTGGCCCGAGGCCACAGCGGGGATATCTTTCGATGTTGAACTCCACAGCTGGCCAGGAACTCTGAGAAGCGTTCGCTTTGAAATGGCGACCCATTGTCCGAGCACAGCGTCAGGGGAAATCCGTGGGTTGCAAAGATCTTTTCCACGCCGACTACCACATGCTCGAATGCCACCGATTCCACAAACTCCACTTCGGGGTACCGGGAGTACTCATCGACGATGGCCAGAAAATGGGTGCCCACGGACGTGGACCCAAAGTCCGCATGCACGACCTCCCAGGGCCTGGTCCCTCGAGGCATTGCTTCGATAGCCGGTTCCCTCTGCACCGGGGAGGCTGCCTGGCACCATACACAGGCTGCCACAAAGTCATCGACCCTTTTCTCCAGCTCCGGGAACCAGACCTTCATCCGCAGCCTCGCCTTCGTCTTGGCAGCACCCTGATGTCCGTGATGGGCCAAAGTGATCACCTCACCCACTTTGGAGTGGGGGACCACTATGCGATCCCCCCAGAGCAGGAGCCCCGACTCCGAGAAAGACAGCTCATCTTTCACCTTCCACAGCTGTTCAAGGGCGGTCTTCACCTCATGGGTCCGCCCTGCGAGAGCTTCCAAGACGAGCTTCCAGGAACCGCTCTGCATCGACTGCTTCAGTATCTGGAAGCACCCATCCTCGGCCGCCGCAGCCTCCAGCTCCGACAGGGGCAGTGCATTTGGTGTTGCTCCCTCCACCACCATCCGGACATGGTCGTCCACTTCTTCTGCGCAGGTGTCTCCCACCACTCCCCCACGCACTCCGGGATGACGGGAAAGGAAGTCCGCTGCATTGTTGGCACCTGGCCGGTATACCAGCGTGACCCCGTACTCAAGCAATGCGAGCATCCAGCTCTCAATTCTGGCCGGGGGCTTTGATGACGAGCCCGCCAGAATCGGGAGCAGGGGTTTATGATCAGTCACCACAGTCACCGGCGCCCCAGCACATAGAGGCGAAAATGTTGGCATCCCCACAAGACCGCCAGGGCCTCCCTCTCGATCTGGGAGTACCGCTGCTCCGTTTCCGAGAGCGCCTTGCTGGCGTATGCTACGGGCCGGAGGTTTCCATCCCGGTCCACCTGGGTCAGGACCGCCCCCAGGCCAAACGGACTGGCGTCGACCACGATCTCCGAGGGTAGCGCCGGGTCGAAGAACGCCATGGTGTCTTCCATTGTTAGGGCGCTCTTGATGTCCTCGAACGCCGACTGTTCCAGTGGACCCCAGTGCCAGGCAGTCTCTTTCTTGGTAAGAGCTCTGAGCGGCTCAGACCTCGAGGCCAGGTTTTGGATGAACCGACCACAGTAGGTCACCATGCCCAGAAAACTTCTCACTTCCGACACGGATTCCGGGGGCTGTGCACTCTTTATATCCTGAACCTTCCGCGGGTCGGGTGACACCCCTTCCTCCTTGAACACGAACCCAAAGAATTCTATTGATGGGCGCAGGAATTCGCACTTGTCCCTATGGAGGGTGAGGCCCAATGACTGTAGTCTCTCGAAGGTTTTGGCCAGGCGCTTCAGGTGGATCACCTCCGTGTTGGCAAACACCAAAATGTCATCACTGATGTTGAGTACCCCTTCAAGATCAGCAAGTGCACCCCGGATAATGTTCTGAAACACTTCGGCAGCCGACGATACCCCAAAGCTCAACCTCTTGTACCTGTAGAGTCCCCGGTGGGTGGTGAATGTAGTAATGTACCGGGACTCCGGATGGAGGACAACTTGATGGTACCCTGCTCTGAGGTCGAGTTTGGAGAAGAATCTGGCCCCCTGTACCTCAGCAATTATGTCATCGATGGTCGGGGTCAGGTGTCGCTCCCTTTTTATGGCCTTGTTGGGTAGCCTCATATCCACACAGATGCGAACGGAGTCCGGCTGCTTTGGTTTCCTGGCCACAACAATGGGGGGACACCCATGGTGTTGGGCCTTCCACTTTCTCGATGATGTCCAAGGCCACCAGGTTGTCCAGTTCTTTGTCGACTTGCTCCCTCAGATGAAAAGGAACTCTCCGGTGTTTCAGGGCAATTGGTTGTACTGAGTCGTCAATGTGTAGCCGGACTGGATCACCGGTCATTCTCCCAATGCCGTGGAACAGGGCTGCGTACTTGTCCAGTAGATCGTTGATATCTTCCAGGTATACTGAGTACGCAAAACTCACTATCCCGAGTGCCTCCGCAGCCGCACAGCTCAGCAGGGTGTTGTTGCTTATGGGGGTCACATAGAACCGGGCTCTGATCTTCGAGCCTTCATGCTCCACCTTCGCCACGAACGCTCCGTCCAGCGGTATGGGCTCGATTCCACCGAAGGCGAAGATGCGAGCTCTTGGCACAGCCAGGTTCGGTAATGGGTCAAGAGCGTCATAATGTCCCCTCGCCATAACATTGACCGATGCCCCTGTGTCCACCAGCACGGGAACAGGCGAGCGGTTCACCTCCACCACGCACCTTGGCTGTCTCCTGCTTTTGCCTTTCAGGATCCCCATGCTTGAGACGAAGAAGATGTTTTCCTCCTCCTCTACTTCAGCCTCCTCTGCCTGAGCCTCCTCTTCCGCTTGATCCACCTGGGCCACGTTGGATGGCCGGGTTTGGCGCGGAGTCCAGATTCGGGCAGGACCTCTGGGTACCATGACAGGTAGAGCCAACTTACACACTCTCGAGAAGTGATCCGGCAGTCCACATCGGCCACATGTTCTTCCTGCGGCTGGGCACTCTGTGGGGTGGGGGAGGTCATAGCCACATTTCTGACATGACTCCCCCGATCTTCCTGCCCTGTCTCGGGGGGCTCCACCGGGCCTTCTTGTTCCTCTGCCGCCCTGCCACACAGCGCACACCTCTTCGGCCTTGATCGAGCCTGAACCCGCTTCCATCTTGTTTGCCCGTGCCTCAGCCACTTCGTGACATCGACCCAGTTCTAGTATACGGGGCAGAGTGATTCCCTGCTCTCTGAGGACCTGTCTCCTCAGTTTGCCGGAGGAGCATGCTTGGATCAGCATTGTCCGTATCATGTCCTCCGCGTCCCCCCACGCGCACCCTTGGGAAAGGCGGCATAGGCGGCCGTAAATCGTGTCCAGGGTCTCATCATCCTTCTGCTTGGCCGACAGCATCACGAATCTCTCAAAGTCCACGTTGGCAAGTGGAAGGAAGTGTGCAAGGAGAGCCGCTTTCGCCTCACCATAGGTCTGGTCCACCGGAGTCAGCGACTCGAAGATCTCCTGAACCGCGGCTCCCGCCGAGTACAGCATGGTGGCTACCATGCTGTCATTGTCATCCACTCGAGCAGCCCTGAAGTTCATGTCCAGGTGGGCCACCCACCTCTTCGATCGGGGCCCCAGACTGGACGGGGGCCCGTAGGATCGAATTCTGGTATCGGTTGCAGGGCCGCCTGGGCTCTAGCTTGATCCATAATGGGGGGCCCTTGTGGAGCGACAGGATGTGCCCCTAGTGGTGCCTGTGGTGCAGGCCCCTGATTCCCCGGTGGCAGCGGTTGCAGAGCTGCAGGCTGGGCCACCTGACCTTCGTCCTGAGATTCTTCCCCAGGATCCGCGGTGTCACCGTCCTGGTCGCTGTGGGACATGGGACTGAGCGCACAGGCACCCCACTACCAGACCTGGGGCCGCAACTCAGATTCCCACCATCACCATGCGGAAGGATACACCCCCGTGCCACACACAGCCTGGTGCAAACACACAAAAAACTTCCAAAACGGCCACCACCTCGTGATAATGAAGAGGATCAAAAAGAGTGTCTTGATGATGAAGGGGGCGAGGAAGTGCCTTGTTGCCACCTTGCAGCAAAGCACTGCCGTATAGAAGTCCCAAAAATTGAGCCACGTGGATGGACTGGACTAAGCAGGCCCTACCATATTAGTCCTTATCCTGGCTTACACTCGACGTAACAGTCCCAAAATCTGATGAAAACACACAAATTGGGTATGGCGTGCAGGTCATGCACTCAGCAACCACAAAATCCAAAAATTAGACCCGGATCACCTTCTCGGTCCGAACCGGAGCTCCGAGAAGTTCCGCGGCCTCGTATGCAAAATGGCCGCCAGCCGCGTGTGCGATCCGCAGCCACGGCATGAAACAAAACGTCCGTGAACGTTCCGATCGTTTGAAAAAATTCTGGACGCCTTTCACCGCCGGGCCCGGGCATCCGACATCACTCGTCGCCACTGTTGGGGGTCTGTCCTTTGCCCCCCAGGCGTGCCCGTGAGCCCCCAACCCAACAGAGCTCACACTCACACGTCCGTCAGGTTCGGGCTCCCCGGTCGCTCTCCCGCTTCCGGGAACGCCCCGTTTATTTAAGCCGCACGTGGCGACGTGCAACGTCACGCCGCCGCGTGCGCAGCCCTTACAGGGCAACGCCACATGCATGTGCGGGAAAGGCTTGCCCTGCCCTCCAAGACCGGGTGTCTCCAAAGCAATCCCTCGAGGCACTGGGCCTCCGTAGTGCTGGCGTCCCATTGCACCCCAGGGGGCTGGTGCGATGTCCATGGCCACCCCCCATCACAATCGAAACTCAAGAAAAGGTGAGAAGACGAAGAGCCCCGCGAGGTACCATCCCTGCGGTCCCTCATTTGCATTGGTGAGGGGAAAGGAGAGAGAGAGAGAGAGAGAGAGAGCTGCACTTATTGCTGGAAGAACAGGGCTGTGCTGGCGGATCCTCCATGGCTGTGGCCCAGAGAAAAGAGGGTGATCCTGCGGCCAGGGAAGGCTTGGCCCACAGCCCCTGTGGGCCTCGGAGCCCCTGCGGCATCTGCCGCCATAGGGGAAACAACGAAGAAGAGGTGAGTGCCCAGCCCCCACCGCAAGCCATGGGATTTCCCTGCGCTGCATTGCTCAAGTTTGTAGTGCAAGCGCGGGCCACCCAGCAGTGAGATGCGTGAAACCCGGGTGCCCACATTCAGGAATGAGGGCACGCTGGGTGGTTGCTGCTCCCGGGCCGCCCAGTGGTGAAGAAAAGGAAGAGAGTCGTGCCCGCACAAAGAAAATAGATGGGAAGCCCTGCGTGATCCAGGGCCACCGACGGTGTAGAGAATACCACCCGCCGCTGGAAGAGAAGTAATGAAGCGGCCGCAGCCGTGGGAAAAGCAACACCTCCCGCCTGAGGAGAAGGACTGGAGTGGCCGCTGCTGCAAAAGAAGTGACACCTCCCGCCGCAGGTGGAGAGTTGTGCTGCCGCCACAGCATTCCTCCGCAAGGAAAAGAGCTGTGCCGAGAAGAAATAGAGTGGCCGCAGCCACAAACAAAAAGGAGAGTGGTGCTGCCCCCCAGAGAAGAGAAGGGGCACCCGATGCGGAGAGTAGCCCTGCCTGTAATCCTCCCTGGCCACAGCCCGTGGCAAGGAGGGTGCCAGCCTCAGCCCAGGTGGCATCTGCCGCAATGGAGGAGTGGGGGAAATGGTGCATCCGTGATGAAACAACCTCCCGCTGGGGAAGAGTGAACAGTGGCGGCCGCTATCATAGGGCGGCAGGGCGCCGCCCCTCCCACCTAGGCCCCCACCAGGTGTGACAGTGTTCCAGTATATTAAACAGATTCAGAAGTTCTTCGGAATGCGTTTGCATTTAGCTGCAGCGCGGGGGCGCTGTGGCGAATACTGTTCTATGGACGCACCCGCTGTGGTAGCCGAGCCCACGATAAGAGTCCTAACATGGGCCGACTGCCACAGCGGGGCGCGTCCCAATTTGCACTGCTTTTCCCATTGTAAAGTGCGTGGAGCTTATAGCTCCACGCACTCTACGTAACGTTTGTAAATCATTTCAACTAGAAGGCTGGCGGGGCGCTTGAGGGGTGGCCCCGCCAGTCCTAATATGTGCGCAAACAGCGCACTGAAGAAATGATAATCTCCCCCTGGCCAGCACAGAAACAGTAATGTCATTGGCTGCTTGCCAGCCAATGACATTTGAGCGTGAGGGTTGGGGTGATGATGCAGGGTGCACGTACGTGTTCACGTAGAAGACGACGAGCTGAGCTGCCCAGAGACCAGCAGGCCCACTTCACGTGCGGTGTACCGCGGCCTAGTTAACCCTCACCAAGCACCAACTCCGGTAAGTTAATTATTCGCCTTACTGTTCTGTTCATGTGCATTAAATATGCTAACGTCGCGGCCCAGGCCGAATAGTTAGCATATTTAATGCTTCTCGGCAGTCGCTCTACATGTAATGTCGCACTTGTGGGTTTGCATGCTTATTGAAGATTGATGACTTTAAATAGTCAATCTTCAATAAACGCGCGTGTGTGAGAGAGTATGTGCCTGTTGCAGATATCTTAGCCCTTAAAAAACCCTGCAGTCAAGCCTCATTCTGTCTGTTGTGACTTGCCAATGCTTGTGTTTTTTCCCCTCTTGGGCAATTTGTAGACCCGTTAGAAGGGAACTGTGGATTGGCAAATCCGGCATTCTACAAGCTCTACGTCAGTAATTCAGCAAAGAACGGGTTTCCTGTATTTGCTCTGCGTCATGTTAATAATGTACTGTGTTAATAAATGGCGGATCCACATTATTATAAAAAGTTTCCAGTGGACACATTTATTAGCTCACATGCACATTTTAAAATCCAGTGTCATGTAGAAAATCAAATGCCCTCCTGGCTTTCGTTTCTGGACCATGTTCAGTCCATCTCTACCCCCACCCTAGGGGCCAGTTCAAATCACCCAGAAGCACAATGCTTGTCTCACGGTGCCTTGCCAACGTGCTTGGCAGCTGGACCACGAACTGCCACAAACTTACCTAGGTTACCCTGTAACTCACTTTCTGGAACTAACTAAGCTGCATTCGAGAGCGTTTCACAGAAAGGGGGAAACGATGCCCGTGCACAAGTTTCACGGGTTACTCATGTCGCACTTGTGGGTTTGCATTCTTATTGAAGAAAATAGTCAATCTTCAATAAACGCGAGCGTGTGTGAGATTATGTGCCTCCTGCAGATATCTTGCCCTTCCTTTAATTAACCCTGCAGTCAAGACTCATTCTGTCGTGACTTTTTGAGCATGTGCCAGCTGCCAGATTGATTGTAATTCCATTTTGCGCATACATAGGCCATGAGTTGACATTTCTGTGCACTACTCAGAATATTTAACACACTTTCCCACCATGAATACGTGTCTTGAAGCACACACCCTACTCCCCTCTCCAGATACTCCCAGCTCAAGACTATTGTAAATAATAGCAGCGTGAGGCAATTGCGATGTGCAGATTGAGGTTCGCCAAGACATACTGAAAGCAGGTCCAAATACCACTGCTGTTCTGCAATTCTGTAATGAAGGCTCAGTATGTGCTGTAGAAAGCATCCTGTTTTGTGCACCCGCCCAGTCCCATGAACACGAGCTCACTCCACTCCTCTTCTGCTATCAGACTGTCTCTTGAATCAGGATAGAGTGTGCACCCATGAAAGGGCTCCCTTGAAAAACACTATTTACATTGGCCGTGGGAGATTGCAATCACTCTGGTCCGATGGCTTTTTATAGCTTGTTTTCACCCCACCAGCAGACTGCATTAATTTCTGTAATTTTTGGAAGACGATTCAAAATATGCATTCCGGTGTCATAGCTTGCTTCAACCAACCTGTTCATGGGAAACATGCAAAGGCCGTTACTTTCCATACGTTTTCAAAATGAGTTATGCTAAATGAGTGGTGCTGCACCTGCTTGTTGCTACTTTATATTGCGATTAGTATGTCTGTATTGCATAGTATTGGTCTATTTCAACTTGTAGTATAGCTCCATAAGCATTCAGGCACAGTTTTTTCTTAATGGAATGGGCGGATGCTGGCCATCACTCTTCTTAGCGATTCTGCTGTGAACGCATCAGTTGTTTTGAAAATCTCATGCGTCGGTAGTGTTCTATTGGTTCCAACTCAAAGCTGAGTGAGAGGATGATCGCATATGAATTCCAGTAACAGCATGACAAAATGATATTTTTCCATTATTAATGGTTATCTACATAATGAATTTCTTTATGCATACACCACAGTACAGCTCTTCTCAATACAAGCTGCTGTAAAATACACCATCACACTTGCACACGTAAGAATGATGTACCACCAGTAGTATGTAAAACCTAATCCTTTTTATGTCCTATTTATGTGGGTTTGGACAGTAAATTGCACATTTTGGATGCAGTTTTTCAAAAATGTTTACAGGGAGAACCCCCGGCTCCCGCCGCACCAGCCTTGATGGGGGGTGGGCTCGCCCAAAGAAATGTACGCCCCACCACATTTCAAAGTCACCAGCCGCCACTGAGAGTGAACGATGTGCTCTGACGGTAAGCCGTCTGGGCAAAGAAGAAGGAAAGTGGCACCCCTGCCAAGATCAGGCTGAGAGTGCCCCCACAACCGGCAGCACCTTCCCGAGTGGTGCCAGCTGCTGGAGCATCGTTGAGATCCCGGGCCCGGCGGTGATAATTAGAATGAAGTGCTCCCGTCTGGAGCGGTGCTAGTGAAAGCCCCAGCATGGTCCTGGGCCGTGCGGCGGAGAAACTGAGGAAATGCTCCAGTCGGGAGCATTGCTACGGTGCTCTGGTCAGAGCAGAAAGAAAATAAAAGAAGTGCGCTACATGCCGGCACTTGTGGTATGTGCCCGGGCCACGAGGCGGTGAGAAAATATGCATGCTCTATGCTGGAGTTAATGCGTATGAAACAGTTTGCTGGCCTTCCGAAAAGCCTGGGACACGTGGCCATGATTGTCTGAAATGCTCCAGTGTCAGAGCTCTTGTAAAGGAAAAGCCCCAACAAAGATCCTGGGCCGCCCGGTGGGGATAACGAAAGCAGCTCCGTGTCGGAGCAAAGAGAATAAAGAAGGCGGCCCCAATGGTGTTCCCAGGCCCAGCAGGGAATAGGAAAGTGCTCCATGTCAGCACAAGCATGTAATGTGCTCCTATGATCGGAGCAATGCTTCCGACCCCGGACCCTAACAGCTGTAACAGGAAAATGTGTGCTCCATGTCTCCATGTCGCCATGTCGGAGAAGGTGAAAGGAAGGACTCTCTGCACCGAAAGCAGCCATGTGTCACCAAAGCAGAGTGTTCCAGCCATGCCAGTTTGGATCTGCCATCCATATGACCCTCAGAATTCCAAGCTATGAGCACATGAGTCTCCTGCACCCTGTGCACTGCAAATCGTGCTAGCGTCACCATGCCGGGAGGACTAGTCAAGTTGATGACCCTCGTGCGCTGAACAAGAGGCGCTCTGCACTGCCAGCAACCCAAGAAGCTGAATCCCACTGTGCACTGGTAACACCACAGGCATCCTGGCCAACCCAGTACTGAATGTCACCCTGTGACCCTAACACTGGTGCGCAATTCCACCTGGAGGAGGGAGAGACTGAGGTAATCCGAGGATGGCCTCCTGTTGCCACAGAGAGAACTAGGCAGCAAGTGGCCCAACACCTTGCCACAGAAGTCACCCTGTCTGCCCCACAAGTGGCCTCGACACCATACCACTAATATCACCTTGCCTACTATGCCATCAAACGACCAGGCCAACGTGAGCTTGCGGGAAATACCTGCTGGCCCCCTGAATTCAGCCAACAACTTGTGTCTGACAAACAAACACATGCAACCCTGACACCCGCCACGAAGGAGCAGTGCATCGCGCAAGGTAAGGGTAGCAGCTCCTCAGGAGTGCTTGTGCGCCCTCCTGTGTCCCTGGAGAGAGTGGCATTCCTGACTGGGGGAACATGGTCGAAAAGAAGGGTGAGTGATGTCCTGTCACCCCATGTCCTGTCAACAGCACATGGCACAGCCTGGACGCCCTGTCATCAGTGTCTCGCTGCCTTTCCCCGAATATCAAGAGACTATGCAATGTAGCCCCTGGTACCCGCCAGGTGCGGCTTTCCCAGCCTTGAACAGCACCATCAAGGGCCTGGGTGAGTGATGTCATGTCACCCCATGCCCTGTCAACAGCACATGGCACAGCCTGGGCACCCTGCCATCGGTGTCTCGCTGCCCCGCCCTGAATATCAAGGGACTATGCCGATGTGGCCCCCGGTAACCGCCATGTGTGGCTTTGCCGTCTTTGAACTGCACCATCAAGGGACCTGGACCCGGGGAAGTGACTCCTGCATGGATACGGATGGAAAGTGAATTGGTCTCCCGCAGTCCTGCATTTGCTTAAAGAGGACTCATTAAACATGTGTGTTTTGATGCTGTGAACCTGCACGTTAGCTACATGCTTAAAGTGGTCTCAGTAAAGAGCAGTGATGTGAAGCTGTGACCCCGCAGTTAGTAGGTGTGCATGTTGTGCCAACTATGGCGTCTTGTCAGTGGTTGCAGTTCCGGACCCCAGGTTAATAAATGGTTTTGTAAACGGTGGTAGAACTGCCTACATTCCACCGGCAGCTCATCCACCGCGACTGTCACCCGCAGAGCATGTTTAGAATGGGTCGGTGTCATATCCTATTATCTGTCTAGCCCACAATTTCCAAGTGATAAGTATTCGTCGTTCTGTAACGGGGGGGGGGATCATGTATGTCTCAGCACTGTTTGTTTTGGTCCTTATGAAAAAGGAGGAATGTGATGTGTGTCCCTCCCGTGTGTATTGCCCTTTTAAGATGGGCCATGTCTCTGTCATGGCCCAAGCTAATAAAAAGAGCCCCTGCAAGCACATGAAGGAGAACGACTGCAGACTCCACAATGGAATGACCTGAGTCTGTCTCTCATTCAGGCCTGCATGCCCACACCGTGGAAGCACGGGCCTGGAGCCTATGTTGCCATGGGGCCCTCCTGCCAGAGAAGTGGCCAGGGTCTGCATGTGCAGGTAAGGCTTGCCCTGCCCCTCCAAGACCGGGTGTCTCCCCGGCAATTCCTCGAGGCACTGGGCCTCTGTGGTGCTGGCTTCTCATAGCACCCCAAGGGGCAGGTGCGATGTCGGTGTCAGGTTAAAATGTCGAAAACATTTGGTTGAAATACAAAAATGTCAAAAAATAATGTCTAAACTTTTTTTTTCGAATGCTTTATTTTTTTATTTACATGTTATTTTGGGTTCTGCAAGTAAAAAAAAGGGTTAAAACAGAAAATAATTTTAAAAAATGGGGGTTGGGGGGTCCCCCCTCATTTCAAACAAAAAACAAACATTTCCGACATTATATTTTCGACATTTGGACTTTCGACAAAATGTCATTCGAAAATATCACTATAAACCTGCGATGTCCATGGCCAGCCCCACCTCACAGAGTGGTTAGTGAGCAACTACCCAGAAGGTGGACATTTGAGGAAGACGAAGGACCTAAGAAGGAGGAAGGAGGAGCGAAGTGATGAGGTAGCCTGGCACAAAGTCAAGCTTAGGATGGAGGCGGAAGATGGAGCAGAGCAGCTTCAGACAACTCAAAGCGCGAGTATGGCTGAACATTGCAAGGACCTTGGACGGAGAGGAGATCCCTGTTAGGTAACTACTCACGTGGGGGAACATATGTGAGAAATAAGGTCTGCACTATTGTGGGAGGGACTTGGAGCACTTAGGAGGAGGAAGGAGGCGAAAGGTGGTGGATGAGCCTGAGGAGGAGTGTGGCCATATATTGCCAGGACGTTTGACACAGAGCAGCCCGCTTCTATCCAGAAGGGGGCCTTTTGAGAACCACTAAGTTAGCCCCTTGCTGAGTGAGACCAAGGACCCTAAGGAGGAGTAAAGTGATGGGTGACTCTTAGGTGGTAGCAGGTCACAAAGAGAACCTTAAGAAGGAGAAGGAAGAAGGAGGAGAGAAGCAGCAGAAAACTCTGAGGGATGAGGAGGGCTGAACATTGGAAGGGGAGGAGCCTGCGGTGAGTAACTATGCAGGAGAGGAAACGCGAGAGAAATCAAGTCTGTGGTGAGAGGGACAGAGAGCACTTAAAAGAAGGAGCAAAGTAGAGGATGAGCCTGAGAAAGAGTGTGGCTGTACATTGTCAGAAGGTTAGATGGAAAGGCCTCCATTTTTTAGCACCTACCCCCAGGCAGACATTGTCAGGGACACGAAGCCTGCACTGTGGTACGTAGGATGGAGAACCCCAAGACGGAGGAAGGACGAAGGAGGAAGGAGAGAGAGGGCTAAGCAACGTGAATGAGCGAGCATTGCGGATAAGGAGCAGGACGTGGGAGCAAGTGGGAAACCGAGCCACAGAGCAAAACCGGAGCACAGTGAGAAAACCAGAGACAGCCTGCTGCTTCCTGCCACCCGGTGTGAAAGCTGGTTGCCAAGCGTGCAACAGTAGCCAGCACTGAGACAGACAGGGAGAGAGAGAAGGAAACAGAGAAATTGCACTGCAGCCTGCAAACCTGGATGAAAGGTTCCCATGAGCAGCTCCGTAACAAATTCACATCATGAGAAGGACAGAGATTTAACTCTTCACCTGGGAGTGAAGGATTCCAAGTGTGTACCAATACCAACTGACCATTAAGACGGGAGCATAGAACCCCGGAACCGGAAGTGAAGGCTCCCCAAAGATGAACAACAAGCACTGCCTATTATAAGAAAGATCAGTATTAGAGAAACAGGGAGGAAGAATGCACTCTCCTTCTCCACTCTGGTGTCAGGGACTGAGCCTGACTTGATGGGCGAGTGCGAATACTCCCCTTTGCCAGACAGTCTTGGGGCGCAATGATGATTACTCTTCTGCAGAAACCAGGAGGGGCAAAAGCGAGACAAAACACTGAAGAGCCAAGGGACTCCTTGACAGAACACCTGGAAGACCCAACACATATCTACTCCCAAAGGTTTATCTTACTGCAGTTCCTATATTACAGATGTCATGAGGTCCCCGGCCTGGCTCGGCAAACAGATGGGAGCGTGGCCTTGGATGTGGGTTGCATCCCTGAGCCAGTGGATTATGGGCCTGGGAGAAACAATTGCAAAATCCCTAGGACACTTTCCCAGTGTCGGAGGAGCTCGGCAGGGGACAGTCACATTATCCCACCATACCCCTTCCCAATGTGGGTAAACCTTTATTTGGCCCCTCTCCCGTGCCAGTCCTATAGAACAACCCACCTCTGACACCATAATGCATGGGCTAGTAACTCATCAGACCCCTAGGACCTTAAAATACTGCAAGCAAACATTGTGCAGGTTTTGCGGGTCTGTGGAGGTGCAAAAAAATGTGAGAACCTGCGAACAAATGAATCAAATATAAAATACACGGGACATATGAAAAACACCAAATAAATGCCACCAACTCTTTCAAAATAGCTTGACCTGTCCACGCGGTAGCTATAGCCTGGCCCCACATGCAGGCAGCTTTCTCTGACGCCACCGTATGCAAAATAAGCTTTCTAAATAGCGGCCTGGCACTATATAGCCTTAGACCAGCCCCAGCAGCCAAATCCAGACCCACAGAGAGTCGAGAGCCAGAACCAGTAAGAGCTCTCAAGCTATCTCCATTCCCAGTAGTTGCAGACCGGCCCTCAGTGGAAGTCCCACCCAAGGGGAGGAGGGAGAGCAAATGCTGGCAGCCCAGTGTGGCTTGCAGTAGCTGGGGGGCAGGTGTTTGGTGAGGGCTGGAGAAAGAAGACCAACAAGTGGAAGCAGCAAAGTAGACCGGAGAAGTGGCAGCACAGGAGACGGCAACAGCTAGTTGAAGGTCAAACTTGGAATGGGGTGCAAGGAAGTGGTAGTATCGGAGGAAAGTAGAATGATGGCAAAAGCCGGTATGGATAAGAAGGAGGTGGTAACACCAGAGGAAAGTTGGCAGAAGGAATTTTTAGGAGTGGAGCAGAAGAAAGACATAACAGCAGAGGAAAGAAGAGAGGAGGTGAAATCTTGAGTGGATCAGAAGAAGATCTGACAACAGAGGAAAGGAGGAAGGAGACAGTAATGAAAGAAGTATAGAGAAAGGAGGTGGTTACCGCAAAAATATAGAGAAAGGAGTTGGTAACATCAGAGTTCAGGAATGGGACAGAGCCCACTGAAACATCAGGGGAGAGTGGCACAGTGGAGATCAAGAGTCAGCGAAGGAGATGTAGGAGTAGGAATGACCAAGAGGAAAACTAAACCAGAATAGGCCGGCTTCAGTGGGCCCGGTTGACCCTAGCCAGGTCCAGATGGGTGAAGGAGGAACGAAACAAGGTCAGAGAGGGTATGGTCTGTTTAGAGTGGAAAAGGGGAAGGTCTCCCAAGGTTTGGTCAGGGTGCTGAGAAGACCTCCCTCTAGCAATCACTGCAAGCTACAAGAGCTGTTGTGGTCTGGGAGTATGGAACCCCAGAAAAACTGCACCTGGAAGATGATCTAGTGACGCCAGCGTGGGAGGAGGTAGTCAGCCTCCTTGGAACTTTATCGGACTTGGAACACAAGGATTTCAGAAGTCTGTGAGCCTGCCAAGCCACAACACAGAGAGGTCCTAGGAGCACCCCGGAGTGAGGCTCACGGCCGAGCGGAAAGGCAATGACTTAGAAACGGAAGTCCATCCAGGTTGTTTTGTTGTGCTGAGTACATTTCCTTTTGTTTGGGCAGTTCCCCATTAGATTTTAGTTGACCCTCTGTCAATAATTCTTCACAAACCGTTGAACAGACTACATGGTCTTGTCGTCCCTCTTGGTCCCCTCTGTCCTCTACATGACAGACCATGCACAAGTTACCCAGTGTGGGGATCCTTATGCCTGGGGTCCTGCGCTTCCTCAGGTCACAGTGTATCCGAGCGGGTACCTGAGTGCACGCTTCCTGGCTCTGCACTCTGCGGGCTGTATAGGAGGTGGTCAGAATGTGGAGTAATCATGGGGGAGGGGGAGGGCGGTGAGAGGAAATTCCAGTGGACCGGAGGAGGGCATGCTGGGGGAAGGATCAAATTGACAGAAAGGGATTGCTGAAGAGCAGGATTCCAACATGCCATAGCCCAGATCCACCAAGACGTTGATGGCAACCTTTCTTAGCGCCGACTACGACTGTAACTGGAAAATGGCTGCTTGTACCCAAGAGCGTTCCTGTGTTTCTGCCTGTTCTTTGATGCTGGGGCCACCAGTTTGTAATAGTGTTTCTCCTGGCTAGATTTACATATGATCTGCCTGCAATCTAGTGTCCGATTATATCATTGCATTTCTCATAGACTTTCCAGATGTTTTCTCAGGCTCTATTTTTTTGCGACTGTGTAAAAAGCGGTAGGTTTAAATTGTGTCCAATTGCGCTGGGGCGTGTGGTCCAACATATACGGGTAAGCAGCATGGCTGACAGTCTGTGCTAAACCTAAAGCATAGGGTCAATAAGTGCATGTATACTATCTGCTCAACGTGCTTTGCCCTCAACTTCTCAAACAGTTGTAATTCAACGCTTGATTTAGTGTCCCTGGTCAATCAATGTATTCTTTGTTGAAACAGCCAACACGTGCTTCGACTACAATGCGCCAACCTAAATTGTTCACAGGTGAGTCATCCAGATATTAGTGTTGAATTGAAGTTTGGTCCAAAATATGATTTTTGAAAGGAAGGAGTTTAAGATATAGGAATTGTACTGAAACTGAATTATAATAAGGATTTATACACATCAACTGACTTGAAAAACATAAGGTGTGAAGCTACCACCAGGCAGGATATGATTTGTTTATTGGTTCCGATCGAATCAAGATAATAAAGAAGATTCTGTTAATACTAAAAACATTGATTTGGATTCCTTTCAAAAATTATATTTTGGACCAAACTTCAATTCAACACTAATATCTGGATGACTCACCTGTGAACAATTTAGGATGGCACATTGGAGTAAAAACTTTTCCCAATTTTTTATTTTCTAACAGTGTATCTGTGTAGCAGCCACACAGTCTTTGGGAACTTCTCATGCAGACAACCCTGTGCAACATTCTGTATAGCTACCAAACACTATTTCTTTTTCAAAACTCATAAAGGTGGGAGCCAAGGGAGTGCTTTGTTGGCTCTAACCTCTTAGTTTTCACGTGCTTCGACTAGATCGTCTTTTTCAAGGCTAAGCTTCTGTGTCTAGTCGACCGTTTAGATGATCAATAGGCAGTTTCCTCTTAGATACTGTTCTATAGATAATGGTTTATTGCCCCAATTATTGCGTGGCGAATGTTCGAGCTGTGTCCGCAAGCTTTCGCCTATTTTTCTGGAGTCTTCTTTTCTTGCATCTGGTATGCGGGCACCAGACTCCTGCAACCTGGAGTGAGGTTTCCCAAGCACATAACAATACCAAGGGAACATTTAAAAAAGCCAAACACAGCCATATCCAAGCCAGTCTTGGTCATGCTCCACTAATGGGAGCAGTGCAGCCCAAACTACTCGGCCAAGGCCCCCCTGGATGGGATTCAATCAACCCCACACATGTTTCGACCTTGCTGGGCATCATCAGTGAGGTGCACAGGTGGGTTACTCGGGTACAGAGAGCAGGGGACCCACATATTGGCGAGATATCCCTTCCACTTTAGCAGGCGTGGAGCTTTGCATTCATCCCCGTAAGTGGGAAGGGTATGCCAAGACGTAAGTCCCGGGCCTGCTCAGCCTAGAAACCCACCCTACACCTCTTTGATAATACCCAATAATCCGAAACACGTCTAGGGTTGCTTGTGGTCTCGTGCGGAGGGGGTGTAACCTAGCAGTTCAGGCTGGACTGGGTCCAAACCTGATCCATATATGATCTTTCACATTCCAGAATGGCATGGCAGGTTGTACAATGACAGTTCCAGGATTGCCCAGAGCAATGCCAGTGGTTATTATTAATACCAAACCCTCCATTAGTCACTTTGTTGTCTTCAAAGGGATGAACGGCAGAGTCACCTTCCACAGGAGTGAAACCTGTAGTGTAAAGTGCAGGTTACTGAGCACTCAGGTATCTGCAGCGCGTGCATAGACTCTCCGTGAACAAGGAATGAAAGTACCGGATTCAAGCTCTGTTCAGCAGCTCACGGGCTGCCTCCCACACAGGCCTGGAAGGCGATTCTCCCTCTACACGTCTTCTGTGAGCGATGCTGACAAGCTGGCGCTCCTCTTTTGTGCCTTGCATACATTCCATTCGAAGGTTCTGGAATATATAAGTGGATATGCGCATAATATCGGCTGTCACCTCTGGAGACTGCCATTCTGAAGGGCCTCTTTCTCTCTGCCCCCGCACCCTGCTTGCCATTGAATGGATTCGAACTTTTAGTCATTGAACACATATATTGCGCTTTAAGCAACCATGTGAAGGAACCCTGAAATTATAATTCCTATGAAGATTGACTTTTAATCTTTAAGGGAGGCCCGATCTCTGTGGGGGTCATTTTTGATGGGATGACAAGCTAAATGGAGGCGTAAAAGCGGCGTTTAATGCCTTCAGGCCTCTATTTAACCCACTGCCACATTATTGTTCCCCCTCCAAAGCGTTGGCAGGGAACAGAGTTGGCATCGCCCCTTTGCTTTCCTCCTCTGTCTTGGAAGAGCTCCGCATGACATTTTCAGCAGGTGTAAAATCAATTGATTCCGATGTAATCCGCCTCACGTTTGCACCAGAAAATAGAGGGGGGATTCCTTAGGAATCCATTAGTAAACGCCGTCCGCAAAGCGTAATTTGCAGCCGGGAGTGATGGTTTTGAGAAGCGGATTGTAAAAGTGAAGAGTAAAGACGATTTTGCCTTGTTTTACTCTTCAGAGTTACACGCCGCCTTGTGAAGATGAAAACTGCACGCAGGGGGCCCAACAGCACGTAAGGGTGAACTGTCACCTGTAAGCAATTTGCAGGTCCTTTAAAAATGATCCTTTGTGTGTTGTCTTCAAAAGAAGAACATTTTAGTCTGACCTCAGCATCCCTCCTGTCTATGCCCTCGTGATCCTCATTTGGAGGTGACTTTGCCCTTAATTTGACCTCATTTTAGCCACAAAGTGAGCAGTTAAAAACATCCATCCAGGTGTACCAGGGGGCCTCCGTCAAAAGTAATCCCAGTAAAGAAAAGAAATTAAAAAAGGGGCGTACACCATACAAGACGATTTATTGAACCTAAACAGGTGGGAGATGCAGTTCAGACAGCCCTGTGAACTCAATAAAATGAGCTCTCGACGTCACCCCAGTGTTGCCAACTCCTCAGTAAGGACAGTAGCTATTGGCTGTAGCTAGAAGTAGCTAAATGATGTCATCGCCTAATTTGCATAATTGGCCAGGTGTCTGATGGGTGATTGCAGCCAGGTAGCTGCCTAACTGTACATGTGGCGTGGTCTGAGGACCTACAGATGGCAGTACATAAGATAATGCATAAGTGCCGTACAGCATGCATGTCGGTATGCCACAGCCAGAAGTAAATACCTATCAGAAATTTGAATAACTATATGTTGCTTCTTTATGAATTGCCGGAAAAAGGTAAAAACGTGTAAAATTCAAATGTTATCACACAATGGGCCTCATCACAAGTTAGCCGGTCCGGATTTAACTGTGCCGGTAAAACCGTACTGGCAATGGCAACCGGCTAACTACGAGTTCTGTGGCCGTGGGGTGTCACACCCACCAGGTCTGACCTGGTGGGCGTAACGCCACCGGCCGCAGATGGGCAGAGAAACACCGGCACCATTACTGCATGATGCTGGTGTTTCCGCGGTCCCCATTCCCATCCCCGGTAATTCTGGCAAGTCCAACGCCGGTAAATCCCCACGAGTCCGGCGGCGGCCTGCCCGTATTATAGGCACGGCTACTGCCAGACTCGGCCAAATGTCTATTAGCAGCTCTAAATGTTGCGCTAACTTGTAGAATCTGAAAGGATATGTTTTATGTTTCTACCACATAATAAATATAAACACGTAACGTCCCTTCAATTGGTTTGGAAACTTGCTTAAATGACACAAGTCTCCAAACCAATAGAAAAAAGTGTAAGGGCCTCATTACACGGACGGCGGTAAGGGTTAACGGTCACCGTTAATGGCAACGGTGACCGTTAACCCTTACCGCCGTACTACGGGGTCCCTTAGCGGGTTGGTGCTCGGGTTGGTGCTTTAACGCCTGCTTTTTGCAGGCGTTAAAAACCTCGGAGCTAATTACGGCACCGCAAAATTGCGGTGCCGTAATTAGCGCCTTCCCCATTCCCATAGAGCCCTATGGGGCAGAAATGGGAATGGGGAAGGGCAATGGCGGAAGGGGGATTTACCGCCCCACCGACCTTGGAATGGGGCGGTAAATCCCCTTACCGCCAAGGCGGTGCCGGTAATTTACCGGCATGGTCCAGGGTGCTAATAGCACCCTGGATCACCGCCTTCTGTGTAATGAGGCCCTAAGTCTCCAAACCATTAGAAAAAGTAGCTAGATTTCCCATGAGCCGCTGTTTAAGCACAAAGTCATTAGGCGCCGTCATTTCTCGCTAAATATAGCGAGAGAGTCCCCAAGTTGGCAACACTGTGCCACCCACTGCAGCAGTACTTTTTATACACAAATTACAAAATCACCATAGAACATTTTAATTAAATGTTTAGGGCAGTTCGCAAGTGCTGAATGGTGGAAATATGTCAGTCCCCTATTGTGTTCCTTACATTATGCGGCTTCCATTGGATACAATTTTTTTTAAAAAAAATCTCCTCACCACCCCTTGTGACATCACAAACCTTCCCACCCCGCCCACTATTATGTTATTGTGCTGATCGGTCAAAAAACACTTAATGGTTATTGGTTGCGACTGTTCCTTATACAAATAGACAACCTGCTACATACTGATTGGACATGGCATCTTGAGATGGCACGGGGCGAGACCTTCTTGCTGAGTCTGACCAATGATGTGCCCCGTGGACATCAGCAAGGACACTTTACAATGCTGCACCCTAAGAACACCAAAACCTCTCTCTGCCGATGTGCACCCTGTCACGCGCCTCACAGCCCCTACCCCGTTGCTCTAGCCCCCAGCTCCCTTGTCCTGCATCACTGCCAGGCGTGCATCTAAGACGTATCCAACACTGTGAATATATTTTAATTAACTGTATTGGATTTCATTTTGGCCTTGAAAGTATCTCCTCGAGTGACGTCGTAAGGACTGTGTTCTCCTGGGAAACTTCAGTCTTGCAACATTACTGTGCATTGTTTCTGCTGAGTATTCGTAACATGAACATTGCTGTCAGAAAAGCCCTAAACCCTTCATTACCAGCTGTCTACAACATTGGCCTCTCTAATGTTCACGTATTGCTCAAAGCCCCCTACCACAATGCCCCATAAGGCACCCCACGCCCCCACCCATAAACCCGCGTTGCACCAGTTACCCCATCACTAGACAAGTTGCACACATTCCTTTCTGTTAATTCCTGGGACTTCCTGCGCTGCACCAGCTCCTGTGTCTTAACAACCTATATCGATACTACCTGCACTGCGTTCAATGACGTCACCGCTCCGAATGTCACCCACCAAGTGACTGTTGCGTCACCACACTATTTGCATAAATGGTATGTGTGCCTTCCTTTGACAGCGCTGGATCTGCACACTTACACCACAGGTCTGAGTATTTTAGGGAAAATGTCAAGTCAGACCAGCATTTCAGTGACAGGTTGAGAGCAGTGGGATTAGTAAATACCCTCCTCCATTGCAATGCTCCCTAGCGGGGCAAGTCAAATCCTTAAATGGCTAATCTCTGCAAGTGACATTAATACTCT